>NC_091981.1:215181939-215407955 GCF_044704955.1 Pristiophorus japonicus | reverse complement strand
GAGGGAGGGAGGGCGAGAGAGAGGGAGGGAGGGCGAGAGAGAGGGAGGGAGGGCGAGAGAGAGGGAGGGAGGGCGAGAGAGAGAGGGAGGGAGGGCGAGAGAGAGGGAGGGAGGGCGAGAGAGAGGGAGGGAGGGCGAGAGAGAGAGGAGGGCGAGAGAGAGGGAGGGCGAGCGAGAGGGAGGGCGAGAGAGAGGAGGCGAGAGAGAGAGGGGAGAGAGAGAGAGAGAGAGGGCGAGAGAGAGAGAGAGGGCGAGAGAGAGAGAGAGAGAGGGCGAGAGAGAGAGAGAGAGGAGAGAGGGCGAGAGAGAGAGAGAGGGCGAGAGAGAGAGAGGGCGAGAGAGAGAGAGAGGGCGAGAGAGAGAGAGAGAGAGAGGGCGAGAGAGAGGGGAGAGAGAGGGAGGAGAGAGGGAGAGAGAGAGAGAGGGAGGGAGAGAGAGAGAGGGAGGGCGAGAGAGAGGAGGGCGAGAGAGAGAGAGGGGCGGAGAGAGAGAGAGAGGGCGAGAGAGAGAGAGAGGGCGAGAGAGAGAGAGGGCGAGAGAGAGAGAGGGCGAGAGAGAGAGGGAGAGGGCGAGAGAGAGAGAGAGAGGGCGAGAGAGAGAGAGGGCGAGAGAGAGAGAGAGAGAGAGAGAGAGGGCGAGAGAGAGAGGAGAGAGAGGGCGAGAGAGAGGAGAGAGGGCGAGAGAGAGAGAGGGCGAGAGAGAGAGAGAGAGGGCGAGAGAGAGAGGGGAGGAGAGAGGGGGAGGGGAGGGCGAGGAGAGAGAGGGAGAGAGGGAGGAGGGCGAGAGAGAGGGCGGAGAGAGGGGCGAGAGAGGGAGGGAGGGCGAGAGAGAGAGGGAGGGGAGGGGAGAGAGGGAGGAGGGCGAGAGAGGGAGGGAGGGCGAGAGAGAGGGAGGGAGGGCGAGAGAGAGGGAGGGAGGGCGAGAGAGAGGGAGGGAGGGAGAGAGAGAGGGAGGGAGGGCGAGAGAGAGGGAGGGAGGGCGAGAGAGAGGGAGGGAGGGCGAGAGAGAGGGAGGGAGGGCGAGAGAGAGGGAGGGAGGGCGAGAGAGAGGGAGGGAGGGCGAGAGAGAGGGAGGGAGGGCGAGAGAGAGGGAGGAGGGCGAGAGAGGGAGGGAGGGCGAGAGAGAGAGAGGGCGAGAGAGAGGGAGGGAGAGAGAGAGAGAGGGCGAGAGAGAGGGAGGGGCGAGAGAGAGAGAGGGCGAGAGAGAGAGAGGGCGAGAGAGAGAGAGGGCGAGAGAGAGGGAGGAGGGCGAGAGAGAGGGAGGGAGGGCGAGAGAGAGGGAGGGAGGGAGAGAGAGAGAGAGGGCGAGAGAGAGGAGAGGGCGAGAGAGAGGAGGGAGGGCGAGAGAGAGGGAGGGAGGGCGAGAGAGAGGGAGGGAGGGGGAGAGAGAGGAGGGAGGGCGAGAGAGAGGAGGGAGGGCGAGAGAGAGGGAGGGAGGGCGAGAGAGAGGGAGGGAGGGCGAGAGAGAGGGAGGGAGGGCGAGAGAGAGGGAGGGAGGGCGAGAGAGAGGGAGGGAGGGCGAGAGAGAGGGAGGGAGGGCGAGAGAGAGGGAGGGAGGGCGAGAGAGAGGGAGGGAGGGCGAGAGAGAGGGAGGGGGAGGGCGAGAGAGAGGGAGGGAGGGCGAGAGAGAGGGAGGGAGGGCGAGAGAGAGGGAGGGAGGGCGAGAGAGAGGGAGGGAGGGCGAGAGAGAGGGAGGGAGGGCGAGAGAGAGGAGGGAGGGGCGAGAGAGAGGGAGGGAGGGCGAGAGAGAGGGAGGGAGGGCGAGAGAGAGGGAGGAGGGCGAGAGAGAGGGAGGGAGGGCGAGAGAGAGGGAGGGAGGGCGAGAGAGAGGGAGGGAGGGCGAGAGAGAGGGAGGGAGGGCGAGAGAGAGGGAGGGAGGGCGAGAGAGAGGGAGGGAGGGCGAGAGAGAGGGAGGGAGGGCGAGAGAGAGGGAGGGAGGGCGAGAGAGAGGGAGGGAGGGCGAGAGAGAGGGAGGGAGGGCGAGAGAGAGGAGGGAGGGAGGGCGAGAGAGAGGGAGGAGGGCGAGAGAGAGGGAGGGAGGGCGAGAGAGAGGGAGGAGGGCGAGAGAGAGGGAGGGAGGGCGAGAGAGAGGAGGAGGGCGAGAGAGAGGGAGGGAGGGCGAGAGAGAGGGAGGGAGGGCGAGAGAGAGGGAGGGAGGGCGAGAGAGAGGGGAGGGCGAGAGAGAGGGAGAGGGCGAGAGAGAGGGAGGGAGGGCGAGAGAGAGGGAGAGAGGGCGAGAGAGGAGGAGGGGAGAGAGAGGGAGGGCGAGAGAGAGGAGGGCGAGAGAGAGAGGGAGGGCGAGAGAGAGGGAGGGCGAGAGAGAGAGGGAGGGCGAGAGAGAGAGAGAGAGAGGGCGAGAGAGAGGGAGGGCGAGAGAGAGAGAGAGGGCGAGAGAGAGAGAGGCGAGAGAGAGAGAGGAGAGAGAGGGCGAGAGAGAGAGAGAGGGCGAGAGAGAGAGAGAGAGGGAGAGAGAGAGAGAGAGGGCGAGAGAGAGAGAGGGCGAGAGAGAGAGAGGGCGAGAGAGAGAGAGGGCGAGAGAGAGAGAGGGCGAGAGAGAGAGGGGCGAGAGAGAGAGAGGGCGAGAGAGAGAGAGAGAGGGGCGAGAGAGAGAGAGGGCGAGAGAGAGAGAGGGAGAGAGAGAGAGGGGCGAGAGAGAGAGGGCGAGAGAGAGAGAGGGGCGAGAGAGAGAGGGGGGAGAGAGAGAAAAGGGGCGAGAAAGAGGGCGAGAGGGCGAGAGAGAGAGGGGGCGAGAGAGAGAGGGGGCGAGAGAGAGAGGGGGCGAGAGAGAGAGAGGGCGAGAGAGAGAGAGCGAGAGAGAGAGAGGGCGGAGAGAGAGAGGGCGAAGAGAGAGAGGGCGAGAGAGAGAGAGAGGGCGAGAGAGAGAGAGGGCGAGAAAAGGGCGAGAGAGAGAGAGGGCGAGAGAGAGAGAGGGCGAGAGAGAGAGAGGGCGAGAGGGCGAGAGAGAGAGAGGGCGAGAGAGAGAGAGGGCGAGAGCGAGCGAGAGACGGGGGGGGTACGAGAGAGAGAGAGCGCGAGAGAGAGCGAGACAGACGGGGGGGGGAGGAAGATGAGAGAGCGAGACGGGGGCGGGGGGGGGGGGAAGAGAGAGAGAGACGGAGGTGGCGGGGAAGACAGGCGGGGTCGGAGGGGGGAAGGAGAGAGAGGCGGGGGTGGGGGGGAGAGAGACGGGAGCGGGGGGCGGGGGGAAAGAGAGACGGGGGGGCGAGGGAAGAGAGACAGGGGCGGCGGGGAGAGAGACGGAGGTGGCGGGGAAGAGAGGCGGGGACGGGGTGGGGGGGTAGGAGAGAGAGGCGGGGACGGGGGGGGGCGGGGGAGGAGAGAGAAGAGAGGCGGGGGCGGAGAGAAGTGAGGCGGGGGCGGGGGGGGGGGAGAAGAGAGACGGGGGCGGGGAGGAGGGGAGGGAGACGGGGGCGGGGGGGAGGGAGACGGGGGCGGGGGGGAGGGGAGGGAGACGGGGGCGGGGGGGAGGGGAGGGAGACGGGGGAGGGGGGGGGAGGGGAGGGAGACGGGGGCGGGGGGGGAGGCGGGGGTGAGGGGGGCGGGGGTGAGAGAGGCGGGGGCGGGGGACGGGGGTGAGAGAGGCGGGGGCGGGGGACGGGGGTGAGAGAGGCGGGGGCGGGGGTGAGAGAGGCGGGGGCGGGGGTGAGAGAGGCGGGGGCTGGGGTGAGAGAGGCGGGGGCTGGGGTGAGAGAGGTGGGGGTGAGAGAGGCAGGGGCGGGTGTGAGAGAGGCGGGGGCGGGGGTGAGAGAGGCGGAGGCGGGGGGGGGGGGGAGAGAGACGGGGGCGGGGGGGGGGGAGAGAGACGGGGGCGGGGGGGGGGAGAGAGACGGGGGCGGGGGGGGGAGAGAGACGGGGGCGGGGGGGGGGGATCGAAGGGGAGAGGGAGAACTTTGGGAAGACGGATCACGTTCTTCCAACCCCCGACAAAGGGACATTGTTGGATGGATGAAATCCAGAAGTCACAACACTCTCACTATTCACTTCATACCCAATGAACTTGTTAACAATCCGTACCAAATGTATGGTAAGATGGCTGTGGGTGGGGCTGGGGGGCAATGGGGGACTTTGACTGGGGGAAGGATGCACTTGCAGTGGGTAAGGCACTTCAGCTCAGAGAGGCATGCACTTGGACTGGGTTAATGTACTTTGGCTGGCCCTTGCTGTCTTCTGGGGAGCTTTGTCCTCTGTCGCTTCAGGGAGTCAAAGTGGATCGAGTTACAATTTGCAAAGTCAGTGAGACCTTGGGATGGGCATTTCCAGTTACACATTCCAGTGAAACTTCAGGGTGTAGCTTATCCTCCAAGGAGCATGATACGCTGGTGAACTAGTAATGCCACCATTAAATTTTCTCACTGCAGTTGTAAGGGCACTGTTATGGCAGATAAAAGTGAAGTTTGCAAGTCGAAGCTTCACAAACCGTTATGTGCGCAACCGTTGTAGTCAATGTCACCTGCGATGTCGGATCCTCATTCCTCCACTTAAAAATGCTGCCAATACCGCCTGCCGCACCCTGGGACTGCCTGTTTTTTTCAGGCGTTTCCTGGGGCGGGCGTTAAATGAGGCTTAAGGGCCAAATGTTCCATCCGGGGCACTAACACAGCGTTGCATGACGATTGATGTCACGATCTCAGTCAAAATGAATGGCGGGGCATAAGCTTTTGCGCCAGCTCTAACCAGTAGCTGAATCTACCGGCTGGGCGGTAAATCCTAGACGCCCAGAAGTACACCCAAACACTGCATTTACCGTCCCACCAAGGCGCAAATGAGCCGAAAATCCAGCCCAGGTGGATTCCTGGGATGAAGGGGTTGTCTTATGAGGATAGGTTGGTCAAGTTAGGCCTGTACTCATTGCAGTTTAGAAGAATGAGAGGTGATCTTATTGAAACGTATAAGATTCTGAGGGGGCTTGACAGGGTAGATTCTGAGAGGAGGGGGTTACCCATTCAAGATGTAGATAAAGAGGAATTTCTTCTCTCAGAGGGCCGTGAACCTTTGGAATTATCTACCTCAGAGAACTTTGGAGCCGGAGTCATTGAATATATTCAATATGTAGATCTTCATACTACCGCTGCTGGCAGGGCTGCACCGCAGGTTTGACCCTATCGGTATTGTGGGCGCAGAATACAGGTCCCAAGAGAGCCAAAAATCGACACAAACGCTATTTGCGGTGTTACACGTCGGCACTTCTCTCCCCAGCGGTACGTGGAAGCGAGGCTGCAAAAAGGTACACTGAAGATCCCGTCGACTGGGTTTTCGCCGCGGAGGGTCAAATCGCGGCGAAAACCCCAATTGCTAAGTCGTCAAAATTCTAGCCCAAAGCAACTAAAAAAATTATCCGAAGTTTTATGGTACGAAATAAATTAATGGTCAAACAACATGGCACCAATTGTAACAATGGTCTCTTTTAAGATGGGTACTTTAATAACATGTAAAGATTAGAATATAGAGTATCTGTATTATTCTACAAAGAAGAAATAACTGCACATGAAGCAAACCTCTGTCATTTCTGGTAGTGCATTTTGGAAGTACAATTAGGCCTGAAATTCAACTTCTTTGAACTTCTGCTTCATTTAGCAACACACATCAATCAGCTTTATGTGCTGGTTTAAAACAAATTTACCATTAGATATGTTGCTCCGCTCTGATTCAGATGCATGATTGCATAAACTGGTGGTAAATTGATACATCACTCCCATTCTACCCATGCACCTTTAATACTGTTTCCTTTCTGTTTTGCCCATATTAAATCCAAGCTAAACTGTTTTAGTATAAACACACAGCATATATGATGTACATGCTTATGTGCAAATAAAATTGCAAGTAAGGAAATTTCTTACTGAAAGCAACTGAGCAATTCACTCAGTGGATTTGGACAATAAATGATACTGAGCCAAAGTGTAACTTGATAGAAGTTACTTATATTTGAAGCAGAAACAAAGACCACAAGTGACACTAATAGATCAAGCTAACAGACCAATGAACACAATTGAAAGACCAAGTAATTAGGAAGGCAAATGACATTTTGGCCTATATTGCAAGGGATTGGAATAGTTGCTACAATTGTACAGGGCTTTGGTGAGACCACACCTGGAGTACTATGCAGGTGTCGTCTCGTTATCTGAGGAAAGATATACTTGCCTTACTTGCGGTGAAACAAAGATTCACGAGATTAATTCCTGGGATGAGAGGGTTGTCCTATGAGGAGAGATTGAGCCTATACTCTTTAGAAGAATGAGTGGTGATCTCATTGGATTCTGAGGGGTATTGACATGGTAGATGCTGAGAGGTCGTTTCCCCTGACTGGAGAGTCTGGAGCTAGGGGTCACAGTCTCAGGATAAGGGGTCGGCCATTTAAGACTGAGGTGGGGAGGAATTTCTTCACTCAGAGGGTTGTGAATCTTTGAAATTCTCTACCCCAACTATGGTTGCTGAATCATTGAGTATATTCAAGGCTGATAGAGATAGATTTGTGGACTAAAGGGGGATGAAGGGATATGGAAATCAGGCAAGATAGTGGAGTTGAGGTCGACGATCAGCCATTATCTTACTGAATGGTAGAGCAGGCTCGAGGGGCCATGTGGTCTACACCTGTTCCTAATTCTTGTGTTATTCTATTCTATAACAAACTAACCAAGGAAATGACAAGAATATCACTGCTGAAGAAGCTAATAAACCAGAGTCAGGACAATACATTCAGCCATACAGCCTTTGATACAACATTTGTTAATTGTATTTACACAACACCGTTCGACATAAATGTATCAAACTGTGAAAGTACTGATGTTTGTTGACATACTAGTGAATTGCAAAACTGCAGAGGTGAGAAGGGAGAGAATACATTATGGTCAGAAGTATGATAAATATCTTCACAAATGAACTTGAAAGTAAAGCTAGATAACTCACAGGTGAAGTTCTGCTTCCCCTGACAGTTTAGTGAGCAATACTAAATAGATACTACCCACCATAGAACTGAGTAATACAGATCAAGAAGTCCCCATATTCGATCTCTGGTCTGTGATGAGTAGCTGAGCTCAATCGAGCTGCATTAGAAGCCCTAAAATTGTCGTGTACACCCTTGGGGAAGTGAGGCTGAAATAGTCAGTTGGGGTTTCTAGCTTCTCTTCATTATCCAGTGAATCCTACTGCCAAGTGCATGTGTGTGGATGTCGGATGAGAGCATTATCAAACACAACAGTGATATGATTACACCATTATCCCCAAGCTCAAATGGCCTGCCAACTTTCACTATCTGGGCTCACACACGAAAAATGGCAGACCAGCCAGTGCTTGGGGTTAGGAGAACAGAAAAAAAGATGAAAGTCTTGAGTGATTTTAGTCATTCTCACTATTCGAGATCTTTTTCTATCCTTTTACTGGCTGCGACCGATGCATTATGTTTTCAAATTTAAAAAGTGAACTTGGTTAATGTTTTCTATTGAAAGAAAGCTAGCTGAAACCGCTTTGTGAGCCATTTTGTCAGTTATAATATTGTGGAATTATTTTTTTATTCCACTATTAATTATCCACACAAGTGTTATAAATATGATCAAAGCCAGAACCACTGTATAAATAGTTCACTGTGATAACACATTTTCACAGTGATTGAACTGAACTTGTATTAAACAGAGTCACAGCTTTTCGATTCAAAAACATCCTCATATACTCATCTAATCCTAATTTTGCCTCCTCAAATGATTGAATTATTCCTATTACTATGACTAAAAGCTATTTTCAGCAGTGGAAGCATTATAAAGGCTTAACAAATTTGTGTTCCTTAAATTTAGAATATATATTTACTAGCCACAAAACAGCACATTAGTACTAACCTTCTTTTCAGTTTCTAGCAGAAGTCGCACATCCCTGCACAGGAAAAGTTGTGGCTTTTCCAGGTGGGGATCGAGGCTAGTCAATTCCGCAACTATTTCTGGCCAGTCTCGCAGGTGCTGTAGTGATTTATGATATGGCTTAAGCTGCAAACCTAGATAAAAAGATCATCTCAATATAATGTGGCAGAATTTTCAAATCGGTTACATATATTACATGTTGCTTAAAAAGACAGAAAGGTGAGTGGGATGGTTCAATGGGTTAGACACTGGCATTTCATCTCTGGGAACTGGGTTCAAATCCAGCCCAGATTGTTGGGATGAAAATCACCTGTCTGCTGGTTTTAAGAGTCCGATGTAAAATGAGTTTGGGTGATCTCAATCCATTTCCCGGTGGACATGGGCTTACAGCACAAAACTGTCCCTAATCTCAATCAGAGAGGCCATTAAGATGGCTGGTGCCATACTTGGCATTTGAGTGCTTGAATCTGACACTAGGTAAAATCCCCAACAGTAGCACAAAAGTAAGTGACAGGAGTACACAAAAAGGCTATAAACAAAGCTAAGCCAGTTATTCTGGGAAATCATAACGGGGAACAAAGAAATGGCAGATCAATTGAACAAGTACTTTGGTTCGGTATTCACTAAGGAGGACACAAACAACCTTCCGGATATAAAAGGGGTCAGAGGGTCTAGTAAAAAGGAGGAACTGAGGGAAATCCTTATTAGTCAGGAAATTGTGTTGGGGAAATTGATGGGATTGAAGGCCGATAAATCCCCAGGGCCTGATGGACTGCATCCCAGAGTACTTAAGGAGGTGGCCTTGGAAATAGCGGATCCACTGACAGTCATTTTCCAACATTCCATAGACTCTGGATCAGTTCCTATGGAGTGGAGGATAGCCAATGTAACCCCACTTTTTAAAAAAGGAGGGAGAGAGAAAACAGGGAATTATAGACCCGTCAGCCTGACATCGGTGGTGGGTAAAATGATGGAATCAATTATTAAGGATGTCATAGCAGCGCATTTGGAAAGAGGTCCAAGTCAGCATGGATTTGTGAAAGGGAAATCATGCTTGACAAATCTTCTGGAATTTTTTGAGGCTGTTTCCAGTAGAGTGGACAAGGGAGAACCAGTTGATGTGGTGTATTTGGACTTTCAGAAGGCTTTCGACAGGTCCCACACAAGAGATTAATGTGCAAAGTTAAAGCACATGGGATTGGGGGTAGTGTGCTGACGTAGATTGAGAACTGGTTGGCAGACAGGAAGCAAAGAGTAGGAGTAAATGGGTACTTTTCGGAATGGCAGGCAGTGGACATTCTTGCTATTGAGGGAGTGCAGCGAAGGTTCACTGATTCCCGGGATGGCGGGACTGACATATCAAGAAAGATTGGATCAACTGGGCTTGTATTCACTGGAGTTCAGAAGAATGAGAGGGGATCTTATAGAAACGTTTAAAATTCTGACGGGTTTAGACAGGTTAGATGCAGGAAGAATGTTCCCAATGTTGGGGAAGTCCAGAACCAGGGGTCACAGTCTAAGGATAAGGGGTAAGCCATTTAGGACCGAGATGAGGAGAAACTTCTTCACCCAGAGAGTGGTGAACCTGTGGAATTCTCTACCACAGAAAGTTGCTGAGGCCAATTCACTAAATATATTCAAAAAGGAGTTAGATGAAGTCCTTACTACTAGAGGGATCAAGGGGTATGGCGAGAAAGCAGGAATGGGGTACTGAAGTTGCATGTTCAGTCATGAACTCATTGAATGGCGGTGCAGGCTCGAAGGGCCGAATGGCCTACTTCTGCACCTATTTTCTATGTTTCTATGTTTCTATTCTTCTCCCTTGTATTGAGAATAGATGATGCGATACCAAAAATAGCAAAAGGAAGCCAGGGGAGGGAAGAATACTTCATTTCAAAATTGGAAAACAATATCTAAGAATATGCCTGCATCACTTTATCCATATTAACTGAAAATTACTTTCTTGGCAAAATCTGACCAATTAACTTTACAAAGCTACAATTATTCAAACATAAAATCAATTTATCAACTTTCTTACTGAGGTTCTCCGAGCAGATCCAGATGGTAAAGTACTGTTGTGTTTCTTGTGACAAACGCATGCCTTCCATAATCTGCTGCACTGTGGTATTGTTTCCGTGCCTCAGCTCAACAGCACGATACGAGCCATCAGTACGATAAATTCTAACTTTCTCATACTATTGATTCAACAAAAAAATGCACAAATTAAAATGTAAGTAAATTTTAAATGTTTCGTAAAGGTTTATCATTCCCAATTATAACACCTAAAACCAATTGCCATCAGATCAAGCCTGTTTAAGACGAAATTTGCAAAAGCATTTCCAGTGCAACATAAAATATTATGGTTATATTTAAACTTCATCATATCACTGTTTGGGATCACAATTTTTGTTAGCATTCTGCTCTCATAATAATAACTTGCCAAATAAATCAGTGTTTTAAAACCGTCTTTATAGCCATCAACAATCATTCCTGATATCAGCTAGATATTTTTAGGGAGGCACCAGAGTACAGCTACTTGCTTAATGACTAATCATAAATATCCAATTTGCACAAAGATCTTATTTTAAACTAATACATTACTTACGAACTTCTAGAAATCTTTAAAATATTTGCAATACATTTATTGAGAGAACTATCAACATCATGTGGCATCAAGTGTTTTACAATTTTGTACATATTATAGCAATAAAGTTTAATTAAGATCAAATCCTGCATAAGATCAGCTATTTCTGACACACACCTCCCAGTATCAATTTTTTGGGTTTGCTGTACATCTAACATACGTGGAAACACATATTCAGGTAACTCCAAATTTAGTTACTGTGAAATCTATACCCACTTGTGGCTTCTCTTTTCCAAGAATGGCATGCAATGTTCTCCCCATATCCATTCAACTTACTCAAGGTGC
Source organism: Pristiophorus japonicus (assembly GCF_044704955.1). NCBI lineage: Eukaryota > Metazoa > Chordata > Chondrichthyes > Pristiophoridae > Pristiophorus > Pristiophorus japonicus. Next base: position 215,397,162 of record NC_091981.1, on the reverse strand, counting down.
AGGTTGGTGGAACCAAGGCTTGGGGAGCTGCAAAAGTGCAGTGGGGCACTGCTGGAGTTTAACCAGCTAAAGCCACACAGCTTACCAGAGTAGATCACTAGTAAGCTTTCCATTGTTTATCCAACAAGGTCCACCTACCAAATTACAGCTTTGATCTGCAGGATTATTGGAAGTTGAGAGGGAATAATCTTAGAATCTGACAAATCCACCCTCCAAGTTCCATTTGTAAGCCAAGCTGGCTGGTCAATCATCAATATAGTCCTGGATTACTGCAGACCTGTCTGACTAATGTATGAGATTACCAAGTCTGTTTGGAGGGTTGAATTGGTTCGACTCTCCATCACCAGACATTTCATCTTGGAACCATTTCCACCTCAGAGAGTTCAAATACATCACTCCATCAAAGAGGATGATCATTAGACAACTGACAAGTGTGGAATTAAATATGCAGCAAGTACTAGGAGCTCTACATAAGCAACATGGTAAGCAGCATAATTCACCACAAAATGTGAGATTGTAAAGCCACCACCCTCCTGTGAACCAGGAGCCACCCCATATTCCACTGAAAGGCGGAGTGGGGCTTCAGCAGCAGTTGCTTGAAGGGAAAAAAAGGGTGCCAGAAAGCTCAGCAAGACCAGAGAAAACAGTGAAAACTCGAACACCAGACTTCTCAGAAAGACCCCTGAACTAAAGCTTATGGACATATTTCAAGTGCACAAAAGGCAATTCTATAGGAGAAATTTTGCAAGAGTCCATTGTCTTCGTAGAGCCTCATCAATGTCTAACAGCTCACTGCACCGATAGCAGTCTCACAAAGATATTCCTTATTACCAAATATGCAACTTTTTTTTTATATAAACGGTTTTAATAATTTTACAACGCCTTATTTCCAGTAGTAGGTTGTGCAGTCACTGAGAAACCATATAGACAGTGTCTTCACGAAGGAAGACACAAATAACCTTCCGGAAGTACTAGGGGACCGAGGGTCGAGTGAGGAGGAGGAACTGAAGGATATCCTTATTAGGCGGGAAATTGTGTTAGGGAAATTGATAGGGTTAAAGGCCGATAAATCCCCGGGCCTGATAGTCTGTATCCCAGAGTACTTAAGGAAGTGGCCCTAGAAATAGTGGATGTATTGGTGATCATTTTCCAACAGTCTATCGACTCTGGATCAGTTCCTATGGACTGGAGGGTAGCTAATGTAACACCACTTTTTAAAAAGGGAGGGAGAGAGAAAGCGGGTAATTATAGACCGGTTAGCCTGACATCAGTGGTGGGGAAAATGTTGGAATCAATTATTAAGGATGAAATAGCAGCGCATTTGGAAAGTAGTGACAGGATAGGTCTAAGTCAGCATGGATTTATGAAGGGGAAATCATGCTTGACAAATCTTCTGGAATTTTTTGAGGATGTAACTAGTAGAGTGGACAAGGGAGAGCCAGTGGATGTGGTGTATTTGGACTTTCAAAAGGCTTTTGACAAGGTTCCACACAAGAGATTGGTGTGCAAAATCAAAGCACATGGTATTGGGGGTAATATACTGATGTGGATAGAGAACTGGTTGGCAGTCAGGAAGCAGAGTGTCGGGAAAAACGGGTCCTTTTCAGAATGGCAAGCAGTGACTAGTCCGCAGGGCTCAGTGCTGGGACCCCAGCTCTTTACAATATACATCAATGATTTAGATGAAGGAATTGAGTGTAATATCTCCAAGTTTGCAGATGACACTAAACTGGGTGGCGGTGTGAGCTGTGAAGGGGACGCTAAGAGGCTGCAGGGTGACTTGGACAGGTTAGGTGAGTGGGCAAATGCATGGCAGATGCAGTGTAATGTGGATAAATGTGAGGTTATCCATTTTGGGGGCAAAAACGCGAAGACAGAATATTATCTGAATGGTGGCAGATTAGGAAAAGGGGAGGTGCAACGAGACCTGGGTGTCATGGTTCATCAGTCATTGAAATTTGGCATACAGGTATAGCAGGCGGTGAAGGCGGCAAATGGTATGTTGGCCTTCATAGCTAGGGGATTTTAGTATAGGAACAGGGAGGTCTTACTGCAGTTGCACAGGGCCTGAGTGAGGCCTCACCTGGAATATTGTGTTCAGTTTTGGTCTCCTAATCTGAGGAAGGACATTCTTGCTATTGAGGGAGTGCAGCGAAGGTTCACCAAACAGGTTCCCGGGATGGCTGGACTGACATATGAGGAGAGACTGGATCAACTGGGCCTTTATACATTGGAGTTTAGAAGGATGAGAGGGGATCTCATCGAAACATACAAGATTCTGATGGGACCGGACAGGTTAGATGCAGGTAGATTGTTTCCGATGTTGGGGAAGTCCAGAACCAGGGGACACAGTTTTAGGATAAGGGGTAGGCCATTTAGGACTGAGATGAGAAGAAACTTCTTCACTCAGAGAGTTGTTAACCTGTGGAATTCCCTGCCGCAGAGAGTTGTTGATGCCAGTTCATTGGATATATTCAAGAGGGAGTTAGATATGTCCCTTACGGCTAAGGAGATCAAGGGGTATGGAGAGAAAGTAGGAAAGGGGTACTTAGGGAATGATCAGCCATGATCTTATTGAATGGCGGTGCAGGCTCGAAGGGCCGAATGGCCTACTCCTGCACCTATTTTCTATGTTTCTATGAAATCTTTTGATAAAAACATGGAGCAATTTGTTGTCTTCATTTTTATTGGTAGCTTTTGCTGAATGTTCATTCTTGGTTGGTTACGTTGATAAATTCTTAACATTGTCATCTGAAGTTTATCTACCCCATTTTGTTGCATTCATTTGGTACTTTGCCCTTAAGTAAGTTGTAATCTACAGCTGTTTCATGAATATGAAATTTCAGCCAATCAGGTTAAAGTATAATGCCAAATTTGGATATATAAAAGTGTGATGCTTGAAGTGAAATGAACAAAACATGAGTACATGCAATAAGTATTACATACATACAAGAATAGATAACTAAACATACATATTTTGGTGATTCAACTCAGAATGCTCAAATCCTTTAAATATCTACACAACACTGATTGAAAAGCATAGCTCCTTATCTGGAGTTTGCGTCCTTTAATTAAAAAAGCCTCACCAGTTGAAGAGAAAATGAACTTACTGGCTTATTCAGTGCATCATTAAGAAGTTGTGCTGTTGTTTCCCAGTCATTCTGTTTGTTCTCTTTACAGACCTGTAATGATGTCCTTCCTTGTTGATCCACAATATGCTGGAATAGTTAACAAGCATGAAATAATTCACCATGGCATACAAAGTATTGTATGATGCATTATTTTTAAGCATTATTAAAATTTAATTCTCAGAAACCATTACTTTACTGGAAATACATTTGTGTCCAATTATTGCAAAGCTGGATCATTTTAATGCATGTAACTGAACTATGATGGCAGCTTTATTCTTACAGAATCACAGAAGACCACTATGCCTGTGCAGGTGCGAGTGCTTTCAATGGAGCAAGTACTATAAAGCAAAAGCAGAAACTTCTGTAAATACACAGATCAACTAGTAGCTGTAAAAGGAGGACGAGAAAAATAATGGGTTGTAAATTACGGCCGAAGATGCCCCGCAAGTTCCGGGTTTAGATGCGCAAATCGCATACGCCTAAACCCGGCACTTGCGATGTCAAAATTTCTTTGTATGAATGCAAAAGAGCCTCCGCAGGCGGAGAGTTGGGCTATTTGCCCAACTCCTGCCCAGTGAATGTCCTTAAAACTCTTGTGCCTGGTAAAAGCAGACACAAGGCCTGCTTTTACCAGTGTTAAGTTTTAAAATAGGAAAAAAACAATTTAGGACCAACGGATTGGAAAGCAGCTAATGTAACGCCTCTGTTTAAAAAGGGGGGCAGACAAAAGGCAGGTAACTATAGGCCAGTTAGTTTAACATCTGTAGTGGAGAAAATGCTTGAAGCTATCATTAAGGAAGAAATAGCGGGACATCTAGATAGGAATAGTGCAATCAAGCAGACGCAACATGGATTCATGAAGGGGAAATCATATTTAACTAATTTACTGGAATTCTTTGAGGATATAACGAGCATGGTGGATAGAGGTGTACCGATGGATGTGGTGTATTTAGATTTCCAAAAGGCATTCGATAAGGTGCCACACAAAAGGTTACTGCAGAAGATAAAGGTACGTGGAGTCAGAGGAAATGTAATAGCATGGATCGAGAATTGGCTGGCTAACAGAAGGCAGAGAGTCGGGATAAATGGGTCCTTTTCGGGTTGGAAATAGGTGGTTAGTGGTGTGCCACAGGGATCGGTGCTGGGACCACAACTGTTTACAATATACATAGATGACCTGGAAGAAGGGACAGAGTGTAGTGTAACAAAATTTGCAGATGACACAAAGATTAGTGGGAAAGCGGATTGTGTAGAGGACACAGAGAGGCTGCAAAGAGATTTAGATAGGTTAAGCGAATGGGCTAAGGTTTGGCAGATGGAATACAATGTCGGAAAATGTGAGGTCATCCACCTTGGAAAAAAAAACAGTAAAAGGGAATATTATTTGAATGGGGTGAAATTACAACACGCTGCAGTGCAGAGGGACCTGGGGGTCCTTGTGCATGAATCCCAAAAAGTTAGTTTGCAGGTGCAGCAGGTAATCACGAAGGCGAATGCAATGTTGGCTTTCATTGCGAGAGGGATGGAGTACAAAAGCAGTGAGGTCCTGCTGCAACTGTATAGGGTATTGGTGAGGCCGCACCTGGAGTACTGCGTGCAGTTTTGGTCACCTTACTTAAGGAAGGATATACTAGCTTTGGAGGGGGTACAGAGACGATTCACGAGGCTGATTCCGGAGATGAGGGGGTTACCTTATGATGATAGATTGAGTAGACTGGATCTTTACTCCTTGGAGTTCAGAAGGATGAGGGGTGATCTTATAGAAACATTTAAAATAATGAAAGGGATAGACAAAATAGAAGCAGAGAGGTTGTTTCCACTGGTCGGGGAGACTAGAACTAGGGGGCATAGCCTCAAAATACTGGGGAGCCAATTTAAAACCGAGTTGAGAAGGAATTTCTTCTCCCAGAGGGTTGTGAATCTGTGGAATTTTCTGCCCAAGGAAGCAGTTGAGGCTAGCTCATTGAATGTATTCAAGTCACAGATGGATAGATTTTTAACCAATAAGGGAATTAAGGGTTATGGGGAGCGGGCGGGTAAGTGGAGCTGAGTCCACGGCCAGATCAGCCATGATCTTTTTGAATGGCGGAGCAGGCTCGAGGGGCTAGGTGGCCTACTCCTGTTCCTAATTCTTATGTTCTTATAGGACTAATTTTTGTCTTAAAAACCCTGTCCATTAAAGTAAAATTATTTTTAACACTACTAAAACATATTCAAAAAATATTTTTTTCTAAAACATTTAATTTAATTCAAAATGTGGTATTCCCATTCATAGTAACGGGAGCTCTGTACAAATGGAACTCACCATTACTAGCAATGAGAAAATACTTCATTTCGATTTGGTGGTTCAGCCCACGTGATTACGTTCCTGGGATGCACGAGCCTCTGCGCTGGGCTGCGCATCTGGGCCTCGGAGCGGAAGTGTTCGTGCCTCCGGGGTCACCAGGTATTTTTGTAATGTTTTTTGCAATCGGAGACATCCGCCCGCAGGAAGCCTCCGACCGCAATTTCTGGGCCAATCCATACTCTCGTCAGAGCCAGAGAAATTAATGGGTGTATGACTTGCAAATAGTTTTATAGAAAACTGCTAGAGGATATTAAAGATCTCAGTAAGGCAAGGAGATGACAAGAACACCCAAATTAAAATGATGGAAAGTCTTGAGGCCCACACAAGGCAAAAGGTTGGAGGAAGCGGAGAAAGAAAACCTGCAGATGCAAAAGGTCTGAAACGAAAATGTAAAGTGTTGGAAACTTAGAATCATAGAAAAATTACAACACAGAAGGAGGCCATTCGGCTACTGTGTCCATGCCGGTCGAAAAAGAGCGCCCAGCCTAATCCCACCTTCCAGCAGTAGGTTTGTCAGTCCTGAAAAAAGGAAAAACAGCCCAACACCCTGGTTGCAGATGTTCACCCAGCCAGTAATGGCAACTCCACCATCTCATAAATCATGAGACAAACTCTTAAAAATCATGAGAGTTCGTAAAGAATCATGAGTTGCTATTTTTTCCCCAATTCGATCCCTCGCTGGCCTTTGCTCCCAGACAGGAAGTGCATTCCACAACCTTTGCACCCGGACAGGAAACGCTTTCAGCTGTCACGAACCGATTACTAATCTGGAGCTTTCCTGCTGCAGCTCAATAAAAAATGGCTTCCAGTAATAGGAACCCAGTACTGCGGAATCATAGCGTACACACGCACACAAAGTATTGCAGTGCTACAAAAGTAATGCCAGGGATCAGATTTCGCACCCCTTCTCCCAAAGGGTTATTGAGATCCAGTTCTGTTGCCCTACGATACATTACCCAAGTTGCTATTCTTCGCGTGGGTTGACAGGAATCACTGCTAAGCCAAATTCTGGACGTATACACCGTACACAACACGCACCCCATCGCAATTGAAAGCGAGCACCCCAGCTGATTTTCCCTCGGCCAAGGGAACAGTGACTGTCACAGCACCCCCTCCACCACCCCACTTCTCCCCACCCCCCCACAAACAACACTGCTCTTCTCCACTCTTTCATACCCCTCCCCCCACCTTGTCTACCCCAACCTTAACCCCCACCTCCCCGCTCGAACAAATCTCCAGGAGGATGCAATGGCTTGCTGCAGGTCCAGCGACTGGCTAATCTCTTTCTTTCTGCCCCCAACTCCACCTCACCCCCCTCTCCTGTAGACTGCCATTCCCTGCGAAAACAGCAAACAACCCGGTCGCCATCACTCCACCACCAGTAAACCCCCAATTTCAGGCGAGACTCTCCCCAGAGCTGGTCGGATTCCTTTCTGCATATTTTATAACATTGGACTGCTCTTTCCACTCGGACCTCTCCCTCCCGGTTAAATATTTTTAATCCACTCGCTTGCCCTCTCTGGAAAATAATAAAATATCTCGATCCCAGGAGACAGATCCCGGTCAGAGCAGCAGATGCGAACGATTTAAAACAGCCTCAACTTTTGAAAATGGCTCCTGGAAGCCGACGATGAATAAAGGGATACACAGTGAGTTTCTTGCCCGGCCCTCAAATTTCAATCAAAAACTGAGATGAGGAATTTCTTCTCTCAGAGGGTTGTAAATCAATGGAATTCTCTGCCCCAGAGAGCTGTGGAGGCTGGGTCACTGAATATATTTAAGGCAGAGATAGACAGATTTTTGCGCGATAAGGGAATAAAGGGTTATGGGGAGCGGCCAGTGAACTTTTATCTTGTGCAGTAACCTTTTATATGGCACCTTATCGAATGCTTTCTGGAAATCCAAATACATCACATCCGCTGGTTCCCCTTATCCACCCTGCTCGTTACATCCTCAAAGAACTCCAGCAAATTTGTCAAACATGATTTCCCTTTCATAAAACCATGCTGACTCTGCTTGATTGAATTATGCTTTTCCAAATGTTCCGCTACTCCTTCCTTAATAATGGACTCCAGCATTTTCCCAACGATATCTGCAACTATGTTTTAATGAAGCTTGAAAAATCTGAACAGACTCAATTTTCAGCACTGGCACAGTCTTGAAATACTTCAGTGTAAGGTTGCAAATTTGCAAGTATTTTTAAAATAGCAATGAGAAAATATCAGCCAGTCTTCATAAAACTGGTGTTATTTTTAATAGCAGCAAATGACAATGTCCTGATCAGTATGGAAAATCTGCTTCAAAATAATAAAAAGGCATAAAACACAATCAAGTATCAAGGTTTGAAACTCCATTTTGCATGAGGATTTGAACAAGAAGATGCTAAGAAATCATCTGAAACACACCCGATCAATCTCAGGATGCTGCAGTAGGAGCTGCACAATCTCTGCCCGTCCTCCACCAGCTGCAAAATGAAGTGGGGAGCTGAGCTGTCCATTTAGAAGGTTGGGATTACACTTTCCCTTTTCTAATAAGAACCGGGTAGCTTCAACCTTTCCATACCTACAAAGTAAATTGTGGGTGGAAGAAAAATGCAAAAAAATGAAACACATTATATTCAATTATTTTCACTTTATAGGCTTAAATACAATTTTGGTCTCCTTATACTAAAATCTTCTCCATATTTGGAAAAAAATGTTTTATGTAAATGCAAAAAATGCTTTGCTGAGTGGTTATAATTTGCATTACTCTTATTTCTTGAATATTGAAGCAGAGATGGCAAATATTTAAAAATAGGCAAAATAGGTGGTTGAAGGAAATAGAAACATAGAAAATAGGTGCAGGAGCAGGCCATTCAGCCCTTCTAGCCTGCACCGCCATTCAATGTGTTCATGGCTGAACATGAAACTTCAGTACCCCCTTCCTGCTTTCACGCCATACCCCTTGATCCCCCGAGTAGTAAGGACTTCATCTAACTCCCTTTTGAATATATTTAGTGAATTGGCCTCAACTACTTTCTGTGGTAGAGAATTCCACAGGTTCACCACTCTCTGGGTGAAGAAGTTTCTCCTTATCTCGGTCCTAAATGGCTTACCCCTTATCCTTAGACTGTGACCCCTGGTTCTGGACTTCCCAACATTGGGAACATTCTTCCTGCATCCAACCTGTCCAAACCCGTCAGAATTTTAAGCGTTTCTATGAGGTCCCCTCTCACTCTTCTGAACTCCAGTGAATACAAGCCCAGTTGATCCAGTCTTTCTTGATAGGTCAGTCCCACCATCCCGGGAATCAGTCTGGTGAATCTTCGCTGCACTCCTTCAATAGCAAGAATGTCCTTCCTCAAGTTAGGAGACCAAAACTGGACACAATACTCCAGGTGTGGCCTCACCAAGGCCCTGTACAACTGTAGCAACACCTCCCTGCCCCTGTACTCAAATCCCCTCGCTATGAAGGCCAACATGCCATTTGCTTTCTTAACCGCCTGCTGTACCTGCATGCCAACCTTCAATGACTGATGTACCATGACACCCAGGTCTCGTTGCACCTTCCCTTTTCCTAATCTGTCACCATTCAGATAATAGTCTGTCTCTCTGTTTTTACCACCAAAGTGGATAACCTCACATTTATCCACATTATACTTCATCTGCCACGCATTTGCCCACTCACCTAACCTATCCAAGTCACTCTGCAGCCTCATAGCATCCTCCTCGCAGCTCACACTGCCACCCAACTTAGTGTCATCCGCAAATTTGGAGATACTACATTTAATCCCCTCGTCTAAATCATTAATGTACAATGTAAACAGCTGGGGCCCCAGCACAGAACCCTGCGGTACCCCACTAGTCACTGCCTGCCATTCCGAAAAGTACCCATTTACTCCTACTCTTTGCTTCCTGTCTGACAACCAGTTCTCAATCCACGTTAGCACACTACCCCCAATCCCATGTGCTTTAACTTTGCACATTAATCTCCTGTGTGGGACCTTGTCGAAAGCCTTCTGAAAGTCCAAATATACCACATCAACTGGTACTCCTTTGTCCACTTTATTGGAAACATCCTCAAAAAATTCCAGAAGATTTGTCAAGCATGATCTCCCTTTCACAAATCCATGCTGACTTGGACCTATCATGTCACCATTTTCCAAATGCGCTGCTATGACATCCTTAATAATTGATTCCATCATTTTACCCACTACTGAGGTCAGGCTGACCGGTCTATAATTCCCTGTTTTCTCTCTCCCTCCTTTTTTAAAAAGTGGGGTTACATTGGCTACCCTCCACTCGATAGGAATTGATCCAGAGTCAATGGAATGTTGGAAAATGACTGTCAATGCATCCACTATTTCCAAGGCCACCTCCTTAAGTTCTCTGGGATGCAGTCCATCAGGCCCTGGGGATTTATCGGCCTTCAATCCCATCAATTTCCCCAACACAATTTCCCGACTAATAAAGATTTCCCTCAGTTCCTCCTCCTTACTAGACCCTCTTATATCCGGAAGGTTGTTTGTGTCCTCCTTAGTGAATACTGAACCAAAGTACTTGTTCAATTGGTCTGCCATTTCTTTGTTCCCCGTTATGACTTCCCCTGATTCTGACTGCAGGGGACCTACATTTGTCTTTACTAACCTTTTTCTCTTTACATACCTATTGAAACTTTTGCAATCCGCCTTAATGTTCCCTGCAAGCTTCTTCTCGTACTCCATTTTCCCTGCCCTAATCAAACCCTTTGTCCTCCTCTGCTGAGTTCTAAATTTCTCCTAGTCCCCAGGTTCGCTGCTATTTCTGGCCAATTTGTATGCCATTTTCTTGGCTTTAATACTATCCCTGATTTCCCTAGATAGCCACGGTTGAGCCACCTTCCCTTTTTTATTTTTACGCCAGACAGGAATTGTTGTAATTCATCCATGCGGTCTCTAAATGTCTGCCATTGCCCATCCACAGTCAACCCATTGGGGGGCAGAGCTAGGGCCCTGCGCCTAAAAGAGTGCCGGCAGCTGTCCGCATGTGCAGTAGCTCCTCGCATAATTGTGATGATGCATGGCAGCAGTGTGGGACCCAACGCGTCCCGCCCCTATCCCAGGCCGAGGGCTACAAGAAATAGGTTGGTGCAGGGAGACATTTGATCGGGGTGGGGGGGGGGGGGGGGGCGGGAAGAGTTTTGATCCGGGGGGGAAGAGAGAGGAAAGTTTTGATGGGGTGGGGGTGGGGGGGGGTGTGGGGAAGGAGGAGAGTTTTGATCCGGGGGGGAGGCGGGGGCGGGGGGGGTAATAATTGTGTAGCCAGTAATTTTAGTGAGCTTACTCAAGACTTTCCTTAGCCCTGTTGATGAAAATACTTTCCTACGAGCAGGAAATTTGGATATTTTGAAAAAATTATGTAAATATCTTTTGTCTCTTTACTTCTTTTATTTTTGTAGTTCAAGCTTCCATGAATGCTTCTGTTGTTTAGTAAATGAACTTTGTGAAGTTTGTCAGTCCTGTATAGCTGTTTGATCCTATTCACATTCTCTCGTCAAGTCATTAAGTACTTACCTGCGCTGATTTCTTAACTCTCCGCAAAGGTTTTCTGTGCAGCCACAAGTGGCCACATACGCTGGCCTAAGTTAGCTTGGAGCAACTATTAGCTGTCCAAACTGGCTTATATGGCCAAAACAGGTGTAGATGGCTGGTAACACCCCCTTTTGAAAAAAAAACTAAACTAAAAAAAATCCTAACTAACTCACTGACACTGGCGCAAATTAAATATGCAGAATGGGGATTTTTAAGATACTCCAGAAAAATCAAGTTGCTCCAAAAAAAAGTGAGCAACTCATGGGCAAATTTGGGCCCACAGAAACTAAACTAAACACTTTTTGTGGTCTCCATAGGTGGATATTGGGGCAGATGTTAAGTTTTCATTAAAGGCAAAAATCAGACGGCCAACAGTCATTGCAGCATATGGAAGTTAATAACCGAAAGAATACTTTGCAAGCCGAGAAAACCAGACTACTTTAAATTTCTATAATTGGTCTAGTTTAAATGCAGTAAGAAAGTCAATATTTGTAATACAAACAGGATTGGTAATCTTTTATGGTAGAATCAATGTGCAGCATCAAAAGCTGTGACACGAACATGAATCCCTTAATTTAAACATACTTTAGGTACAACGTCTCAAATCCAGCTGTCCGAAAATCGGAATTATCCGAAAACCGGCCATTTTTGAGGCGGCCAAGATGGCAACATTGGGCGGTGAGGGATGAGGAAACCGGTAAAAACGCAGCGCGGGGAGCGAGGATTGGTGGCGAGAACCAGCGGGCGGCGAGGATTGGTGGATCGATGAGCGGCGAGGAGCGCCAACAGCGAGATCCAAAATCCGGAAAAATCGGAAAACCGGCACCGTCTTGGTCCCAAGGTTGCTGGATTTCAGATGTTGTACCTGTACTATGGAGAAACCATGCACTGCACAAGTGAGAGAAATAAAAATCAGTGATACACTATATTCATGGCTTTACATGCTAACAACTAGATTGAGATAGAATCATGTAACATGCTTTAGTGATGGAAAATGATTAAAAAAAGATTATTTGTTTATATTGAAGCCAAAAAACTTACCAACAAGCGTAATGAATTGGAGCCCAGTGATCACTGTCCAATTGATTAACTGAAAAGCCACTATCCAGAAGCTTGCTCAGTAACTGTGTATCACCTTCACAGGCACTACGATGCAGGGGAAAATCATCCACCCACTGTCGCTCCCTAAAGTGGGAGAAATCAAATTCATATTAATACCTTTTCAAAATGAAATGGTCACTAGAAATGTATATAATTCAAATCTATTATTTTTTTCCAATAATTTATACATCAGTAAATGTTTCTTTTCAACCTTTGTAACTTTTCCCCACTTAAAAAAGAGCTGGCACACATAGCACCTTTTATGTCCTCAGGATATCCCAAAATGCATCACAGCCAATGAAATTATTTTGAATTGTCACTATTGTAATGTCAGCAAATGCAACAGCTAATTTTTGTACAGTGAGGTCCCACAAGTAGCAATGAGATAAATTACCAGATAATCTGTTTTAGATAAATTACCAGATAATTGGTTGAGGGATAAACGCTGGCCATAACACCAGGCGAAATCCTCATCTCTTTTCCAAAGTGCCACAGGATGTTTTACATCCATCTTAATAATGGAGTAGATAGGGCCTCAGTTTTACATCGCATCTGAAAGATGCCACCTCCAACCATGCAACACTCCTTCAGTTATGTGCTCATTAAAATAATGGATCTTTCGTCCATCTCTTTACATGCGTCATCCACTCTTAAATTGGCCTGTAGAACATACAAGTATAGTATAAGTTGCTCTACACCACAATTTTGCTTTCCTCAGTGACAACTAGCTTATCATTACTCTGTCTCTCTCTATAATGCCAACAACTTGTCCCCTCCTGCTCACTCTACCAACATTTCATACCAGCTAGTATAAAGTACAGCTCACTGATTTCCAGAAAATGGATTCTAATATGTTTTGGGTAATGCCATGCACAAAAGGGGATGTTTAACAATTCAGTTAGCCAGTCATACCATATATTCCACGCAGACTAAATTATTTTTACATTCACATAAAAAACTTTTTTTTTCACAGCCAAACTATAACATTTCAGTACAGATGTTGCAACAAAATTTCATCCACACATTCCACAAAACTACAGTTGAGCAAAGTATTGCCACCAACAAGTTGCAGATATAGATCTTAGTTTCATGCTGTGTGACCCACAGTTGAAGCTCAGATGTGCAGCATGTTGGCTTTTAAATGTCAATGCGAACAATAATTCATATTAAAAGAGGATATCTACCTAGGTCCCAAACATGTTTTCAGCAATGCAAGATATTCAAAAGAAATTGAACACTTGCTTCTATACTTACTTGTCTTCCATGATGCTGCTCATGCTACGCTGCCATTTTTCATGTTTTGGAATCTGTATCTTGGAGTAATCAGGAGCACCCAAACCAAAGTATGGGTTTATAACCACTTTATCTACCTATAAGCAGAACCATCAAAAATAAAGGTAATTAACATATTTACCACCTCACACTCAGAATGACTGAAATCAGCTCACACAATTTCAAAAAGTAGTCAAATGCAGCTTCAGAAATTATATTTTAGTTCCTATGATTTCACATCAGTAATAAGTAAAATTGACATTGTGCTTCTTTACATTTACAACCCTGATCGATGAAAGGATTACTGAATGAGGACTTGTTGCAACTCTTGATGTGTTTTAACACTACAAAACTCACCTATTCATTATTTCTATTTATTTTATATTAATTTCTAAAATGTTGCCTGTAATTCAAGTGACATAAACTAGTTAAAATGTGCATGCTAAGTACTGGTTCTTGTGTCCAGTTCTATCTTCTGGAAACCGGAGTGCTTCCCATTTTGAGTGCAATTTTGTTTGCAAATGACCAGATAATCTGTTCAAACACAAACAGAAAATGCTGCAAATAACACAGATCAGTTAGCAGATATGGAAACAAATCAAAATTTCAGACAGGGCCCTTCTTTAGAATTGTAAAATAAAAGAGATGCACGCATTTTTTTTAAAGTTTGGAGGAGGGGAAAAATGTGTTTAAATGATGTAAAAGTTCATCTCCATCAGGTAATCGAGAAAAGCATTAGCACAAGACTGCTAAAGAAACAAAAGGTCATGCAAATAGCTACAGCAACAAAAGGCTCAGCCAGAACAAATGGGAATATAAACAGCTCCGGGCAAAGCAAAATCAGATTTGCAAGAAAACTAGTAACCATGAAAGCCCTTCCTTGTCTTGCCATGGTTTGTACAGTGTCACCATGGCAAGTTCACATCGGATTTCAAAATTTACCAGCACTGAAACCTCTTTTATTTCTCTTTGTGGAAAATAATTATGCACCGTACACCAAACACAACAGTATGTTCTCTTCAGCATAACTATCAAAGATTTTTTTCAGAAAGCCGCAACATAACATGTTATGTTAAGCGTTGTTATGCTTTTCAGGCAACCTGCACATATTTTCTGGTTTTTAATTGGACTAATAGCCAGTGAAACTGTTGAAAATTCTTCACCGTACCTCAGGTGAACGAGGTATTCATGGTGACCTACTTCAGAAGGAGGCCTATGATGAGGATGACTTCAGAAGCCAATGTAAACACAGTATCAAGCTTATGTCAGAATGACTGAAAAATGGCAGTTACCACAACATTTCTTTTTACAGTAGATTTAGATTATAGTGTTTTGAGGTCCTACCCTATTTGTGTACTGTAGGTCTGATCCAAAAAGAGGATTGTAGATACAGAGGTCAGCTTTCTCCAGCGCCAACATTTTGCTTTTTATTTCTAGAGCGGTGTAACCCACATGCAATGTATTTTCAGACTGATCCATTTCGTTGATGTAAGCAGGGTTTGCAACACAAGATTTGATTCGGTCAAGAGGAGATGGCCTAAAAAGACCTGGAATTGCATGAGAGATGGTGTGCTGCTCTGCCAACCACCTGTAAAGATATTAGCAAGAGATTTAAAAGAAAAAAAACATAATTTAAGTAAATGATTTTCAACAGGGTTTTTAAAAATCTATTCATTCCCCCCCACTCCCGAGAGCATATACTCCTGCTGTGGTACAGTTCCATAGATGCCAAGCACCCTCTGGTACCATGCCCAAGTGTCTATTATTCATATGTGAGCCTTAGCAATGTATGTTGGTAGGGGTGTCACAACCAAGCCCAATCCTAATCCTGTCTTCACTCAAATGGATAGGTTCAGCAAAAATGACTTGAGTGGAAACCCCAGATGATTTTCTGCTCTCTAACCCAGGGGGCTGAAACCATGTCCAGTAGCTCTATCACCACTCCAATTAAGGTCAGCTAGCTCACAACTTGGGAAACACTGAACAAAGTGGAGATGCAAGGCGGGGCGGGGTGGCAGAGGGTGCGGGTGGTGGGAGGGGTGGTTTGGCTGGCGAAGAATACAAGAAAGTGGTTGAAGAGGGATCTGTGATCGAGACTATAGGAGTAGAGAGGCCATGTGTGGCAAGATCGAGGGAGTGGTCATGAATATGCATACCAGTGTAATGATTATGTTATTAGACTACAAATCCAGTGGCGTCAACTAATAATCCAAAAATTGCAAGTTCAAATCCCAACATGGCAGTTTGAGAATTTGAATTCAGTTTTCAAAATATAGAAATAAAAAGCTCGTACAAGTAAAATCCAACTGGTTCACTAATGTCCTTTAGGAAAGGGAACCTGCTATCCTTGCTTGGTCTGCCCTATGTGACTCCAGTACCACATCAATGTGGTTAACTTGTATTTGCCTTCTGAAGTAGCCTAGCAAGCCACTCAGTTATATCAAACAGCTATCAGTAGTTCAAAAAGGCGGCCCACCACCACCTTCACACGGCAACTAGGGATGAGCAATAAATGCTAGCCCTACCAGCGATGCCCACATCCCAAGAATTAAAAAATAAATATGCGTAGGAGAGTTTATGTGAAGGTAGAGGTTGATGGAGGACAGGACGATAGTGATATCAGAGGACAAAGGGCAAGGTGAGTTGAGATGGAGATTGAAATCACCATGGATGTGGATTCATTCAATGCAGAGGCTAAAAGGGGGGAGGTTTATCCCAGAAAGAAACCTGTGATGGGACGTGGTAGAGCGTAAGGATCATGAGAGGCGAGGGAGGTGGAACAAACTGTAGTGCTTAACAACAATAACATCTTTATATAGTGCCTTCAACATAGTAATACATCCCAAGGCGCTTCACAGGAGTGTTTTACGACAAAACAAATAAATTTGACACCGAGCCACATAAGAAATTGCAGCAGATGACCAAAAGCTTGGTCAAAAGGTAGGTTTTTATGGAGCATCTTAAAGGGGGAAAAAAAGGTAGAGCGGCGGAGAGGTTTAAGGAGGGAGTTCCAGAGCTCCACCAATGGTTGAGCAGTTAAAATCAGGGAAGTTCAAAGGCACAACCAAGCTCAGGGTCTGAGGCTGTTATTATTATAACAGAGGAGATTACGGTGATTCGATAGAGAGGTCATCAAGATCCACTGGACACAGTGGACCACTTCCCATATCTCGGGAGCCTCCTATCAACAAAAGCAGGCATCGACGATGCAATCCAACACCACCTCCAGTGTGCCAGTGCAGCCTTCGGTCGCCTGAGGAAAAGAGTGTTTGAAAACCAGACCCTTCAAACTGTCACCAAGCCCATGGTCGACCGGGCTGTAGTAATACCTGCCCTCCTGTATGGCTCAGAGATATGGACCATGTACAGTAGACACCTCAAGTTGCTGGAGAAACATCACCAAAGATGTCTCCGCAAGATCCGACAAATCCCCTGGGAGGACAGGCGCACCAACATCAGCGTCCTCACTCAGGCTAAAACCCCCAGCATTGAAGCACTGACCACACTCGATCAGCTCCGCTGGGCAGGTCACATAGTCCGTATGCCAGACACTAGACTCCCAAAGAAAGTGCTCTACTCGGAGCTCCTTCATGACAAACGAGCCAAGGTTGGCCGCGGAAACGCTACAAGGACACCCTCGAAGCCTCCCTGATAAAGTGCAACATCCCCACTGACACCTAGGAGTCCCTGGCCCAAGACCGTCCTTAGTAGAGGAAGTGCATCCGAGAGGGCGCTGAGCACCTCGAGTCTCAACGCCGAGAGCATGCAGAAATCAAGCGCAGACAGCGGAAAGAGCGTGCGGTAAACCAGTCCCACCCAACCCTTCCCTCACCGACTATCTGTCCCACTTGTGACAGAGACTGTGGCTCTCGTATTGGACTGTTCAGCCACCAAAGAACTCACTTCAGGAGCGGAAGCAAGTCTTCCTCGATTCCAAGGGACTGCCTATGATGATGAGTAAAATTATGAATGGATGGGACAGAGTAGATAAAAATAGTGATTGAGGGGTAAAATCACACACACACACTTCTGAGGGTGTGGAATGCACTTCTAGTTTTAGTTATTGAAGCAAAGACCTTGTCAAAATTTAATAGGTTAGATTGGCGATTTCAGGTAGGGGAATAAAGGGATATGGGAACGGAGCAGACACACGGTTATAGATCAACTGCTTATGTGGAGGATAAACACCAACACAGACCGGTTTGGGCAAATACCTGTTTCTGTATTGCAATTTTGATGCAATACAATATAAAGGACCTTATTATGTGTAGGGTCTTTAAATGATGATATTCAACCCCTTAGATGTTATTTTTATTTGGGAAGTTTGAATAGTGCTATGTTCAAAAAGACAAAAGAAAATGTGAATGAATAGATCTTTTTTCCAATTTTGTTAACATTTGTTAATAGTTTTGAAGCAAAAGTTTCTACTTATTAAAATGTAATTTAAATTTTTTTTATAGATCTTAAGATTTTTAAAAATAAGAAAATCTTAAATGCAGTATGAATGAGAGAGAGGGGGGGGGAAGGAGAGAGAGGGAGGGGTGTAGGAGAGAGGGGGGGGGAAAGGAGAGAGAGGGGGGGGAGGAGAGAGAGGGGGGGGAAGAAGAGAGAGGGGGGGGAAGAAGAGAGAGGGGGGGAAGGAGAGAGAGGGGGGAAGGAGAGAGAGGGGGGGAAGGAGAGAGAGGGGGGGAAGGAGAGAGAGGGGGGGAAGGAGAGAGAGGGGGGGAAGGAGAGAGAGGGGGGGAAGGAGAGAGAGGGGGGGGAAGGAGAGAGAGGGGGGGGAAGGAGAGAGAGGGGGGGGAAGGAGAGAGAGGGGGGGAAGGAGAGAGAGGGGGGGGAAGGAGAGAGAGGGGGGGGAAGGAGAGAGAGGGGGGGGAAGGAGAGAGAGGGGGGGGAAGGAGAGAGAGGGGGGGAAGGAGAGAGAGGGAGGGGGGAAGGAGAGAGAGGGAGGGGGAAGGAGAGAGAGGGAGGGGGGAAGGAGAGAGAGGGAGGGGGAAGGAGAGAGAGGGAGGGGGGAAGGAGAGAGAGGGAGGGGGGAAGGAGAGAGAGGGAGGGGAAGGAGAGAGAGGGGGGAAGGAGAGAGAGGGGGGGGGAAGGAGAGAGAGGGGGGGGAAGGAGAGAGAGGGGGGGGAAGGAGAGAGAGGGGGGGGGAAGGAGAGAGAGGGGGGGGAAGGAGAGAGAGGCGGGGGGGAGAGAGAGGGGGGGAAGGAGAGAGAGGGAGGGGGGAAGGAGAGAGAGGGGGGGAAGGAGAGGGGGGGGGGGAAGGAGAGAGAGGGAGGGGGGAAGGAGAGAGAGGGAGGGGGGAAGGAGAGAGAGGGTGGGGTAGGAGAGAGAGGGTGGGGTAGGAGAGAGAGGGGGGGTAGCAGAGAGAGGGGGGGGAAGGAGAGAGAGGGGGGGAAGGAGAGAGAGGGGGGGGAAGGAGAGAGAGGGGGGGAAGGAGAGAGAGGGGGGGGGAAGGAGAGAGAGGGGGGGGAAGGAGAGAGAGGGGGGGGGAAGGAGAGAGAGGGGGGGGGAAGGAGAGAGAGGGGGGGAGGAGAGAGAGGGGGGGAGGAGAGAGAGGGGGGGAGGAGAGAGAGGGGGGGAGGAGAGAGAGGGGGGGAGGAGAGAGAGGGGGGGAGGAGAGAGAGGGGGGGGAGGAGAGAGAGGGGGGGAGGAGAGAGAGGGGGGGAGGAGAGAGAGGGGGGGGAGGAGAGAGAGGGGGGGGGGAAGGAGAGAGAGGGGGGGAAGGAGAGAGAGGGGGGGGAAGGAGAGAGAGGGGGGGGAAGGAGAGAGAGGGGGGGAAGGAGAGAGAGGGGGGGCAGGAGAGAGAGGGGGGGAAGGAGGAAAGAGGGGGGGAAGGAGAGAGGGGGGGGGAAGGAGAGAGAGGGGGGGGAAGGAGAGAGAGGGGGGGGAAGGAGAGAGAGGGGGGGAAGGAGAGAGAGGAGGGGGGAGTAGAGAGCGGGGGGGGAAGGAGAGAGCGGGGGGGGAAGGAGAGAGCGGGGGGGGAAGGAGAGAGCGGGGGGGAAGGAGAGAGCGGGGGGGGAAGGAGAGAGCGGGGGGGGAAGGAGAGAGCGGGGGGGGAAGGAGAGAGCGGGGGGGGAAGGAGAGAGCGGGGGGGGAAGGAGAGAGCGGGGGGGGAGGAGAGAGGGGGGGGGGAGGAGAGAGGGGGGGGAGGAGAGAGAGGGGGGGAAGGAGAGAGAGGGGGGGGAAGGAGAGAGAGGGGGGGGAAGGAGAGAGAGGGGGGGAGGAGAGAGAGGGGGGGGGGAGGAGAGAGAGGGGGGGGAGGAGAGAGAGGGGGGGGAGGAGAGAGAGGGGGGGAGGAGGAGAGAGGGGGGGGAGGAGAGAGAGGGGGGAAGGAGAGAGAGGGGGGGGAAGGAGAGAGAGGGGGGGAAGGAGAGAGAGGGGGGGAAGGAGAGAGAGGGGGGGGAAGGAGAGAGAGGGGGGGGAAGGAGAGAGAGGGGGGGAAGGAGAGAGAGGGGGGGAAGGAGAGAGAGGGGGGGGAAGGAGAGAGAGGGGGGAAGGAGAGAGAGGGGGGAAGGAGAGAGAGGGGGGGGAAGGAGAGAGAGGGGGGGGAAGGAGAGAGAGGGGGGGGAAGGAGAGAGAGGGGGGGGAAGGAGAGAGAGGGGGGGGAAGGAGAGAGAGGGGGGGGAAGGAGAGAGAGGGGGGAAGGAGAGAGCGGGGGGGGAAGGAGAGAGCGGGGGGGGGGAGGAGAGAGGGGGGGGAAGGAGAGAGAGGGGGGGAAGGAGAGAGAGGGGGGGAAGGAGAGAGAGGGGGGGAAGGAGAGAGAGGGGGGGAAGGAGAGAGAGGGGGGGAAGGAGAGAGAGGGGGGGAAGGAGAGGGGGGGGGAAGGAGAGAGAGGGGGGGAAGGAGAGAGAGGGGGGGGAAGGAGAGAGAGGGGGGGGAAGGAGAGAGAGGGGGGGGGAAGGAGAGAGAGGGGGGGGAAGGAGAGAGAGGGGGGGGAAGGAGAGAGAGGGGGGGGAAGGAGAGAGAGGGGGGGGAAGGAGAGAGAGGGGGGGGAAGGAGAGAGAGGGGGGGAAGGAGAGAGAGGGGGGGGAAGGAGAGAGGGGGGGGAAGGAGAGCGGGGGTGGAAGGAGAGCGGGGGGGGGGGGAAGGAGAGCAGGGGGGGGGAAGGAGAGCGGGGGGGGAGGAGAGCGAGGGAGGGGAGGAGAGGGGGTGGGGCGGGTGGTGGGAGAGGGGGTTGGGGGGGGGGGGGAAGGAGAGAACCATGGGCTGAAGAGAGAACACAGATACACATTCCCTGTCGAGCAGGGTGTGGAATGATAAAGAGAGAGAAAAGCACAATTACAAGGGCTGGCACCTCGAACTATGCTGGAAGCAGAAGGGACAGTTGCCATGAAGTGTGAGCAGGCTCACATTTTCTTTTTAAATTTGTTCTTCTATATGGGCAACATGGGCGAAACACATTCACTACTCTTCCCTGAGGTGGTGCTGGTGGGTCTTCTCCCTGAACCACTGCCATCCTTGTGGTGATTGTGTTCCCACAATATGTTTAAGGTAAGGAATGTGAGGAATCTGACCCAGCAATGATGAAGCAACAGCAATTTATGTTCAAGTCAGAATCGCTTGCGACTTGGAGTGGAAGTTGGAGGTACTAGTATTCCCTTAACATTGCTGCTCTTCTTAAAGGTGATAAAAATTACAGGGCAGTGAAGTGGTGAGTTGCTGCAGTGCATTCTGTAGATAGTACATATTGTACTCACAGTGTGCCAGTGCTGGAGGGGATAGATATTGGCCCCGTATTCGCGGCCTCTATTGGCACGTTCGAGTTGTGCACACACCCGTAGGGCCCCCGTAAGTTCCAGGTTTAGGCATGCGAAATGCATGCACCTAAACCTGGAACTTGTGATCTGTGAAGAATTATTTGCCCAATGAATGCCCTTGAAATGCTTATGACTGATACGTCTGCTTTTATCAGCACAAGACTTTTAAAGGACAGAATAATGCATTTTTAAAAATAATTTAAATATTTAAAATCCTATTAAATAAGGTAAGTTTATTTTTAGACCCTTTAAAGTATGTAAAAAAAAATATATTAAATTTTTGTTTTAAATAATTAATTCAATTCAATTTTGATTAATTTTAAAGATGTGATGTTTCTTTTTAACTTATCTTAAGTGCTTGTGTATTTTGGGGGGTATTCCCATTCATACTTTAAGTATGAATGGAAATACTCCTACTCTAATAGGTTGGGCTGGCCCACGTGATCCCAATGATGCATACAAAGTGCATGCGCTACTGGGATCCATGGGCCTCGACGCAGGCCTTCGCATAGAGGCCAAGGACCAGAAGTCTCTGAAACTCCAGGAACAACAGGTACTTTCGTAGAAATTTTTGCAAGATGCCTCCAATGTCAAATTCTGGGCAATTGACTTTTGCGGCAGGGGCACCAATGAAATGAACTGCTCTGCCTTCGATGGTCTTGAGCTTGTGTTACTGTGGCTGCACCCATCCAGGTGAGTGGTGAGTATTCCATCGCACCCCTGACCTGAACCTTGTATAGGGTGGAGAAGCTTTGAGGGGCCAGGAGGTAAGCCAATTGTTGCAGAGTACCCAGCCACTGTCCTACTCTTGTAGTGAAAGTGTTACAATGACTTCTGGTAAATGGAAACCCCCAGGATATTGATGGTGAGGGATGTGGCGATGGCGGTGCTATTGAAGGTCGAGGGGAGTTGGCTGGGCTTTCTTTTGTTCAAGACGGCCATTACGTGGCACAAATGTTACTTGCTGCTTGTCAGCCCAAGTCTGTTGTAGACTGGAGTGGACTGCTTCAATTATCAGACGAATTGTGAATGGAGCTAAACATTGGGAAATTATCAGCGAACAGCCTCACTTTTGACCTTTATGACGGAAGGAAAGTCATTGACAAAGCAGTTGTAGATGGTTGGGCCGAGGAAGCTTTCCAGAGGAACTCCTGCAGTGATGTCCTGGGGCTGTGATAACTGGTCTCCGACAACCATAATCATCTTCCCGTGTGTCAGGAACAAGTCCAGCCATTGAAGAGTATTTTCCTTGAACCACATTGACCTCAGTTTTGCTGAGGCTCCTTGGTTCTATCTGCAGTCGTAGCCTTGAAGTCAAAGACAGACAGACTCTCATCTCTTCTCTGGCATTCAGCTCTTGCATCCATGTATAGATCAAGGTTGTGATGAGGTCTGGGGCCAAGTAATTCTGGCAAAACCCAAACTGAGCATCAGTGAGCAAATTATTGGCAAATAGGTATTACCTGAAGATACTCTTGATGACTCCTTCCATCTCTTTCCTGATGACTGAGAGGCAGCAGATTCGGAGGTAACTGGCTGGGTTAGATTTATCTAGTTTTTTGTGGAATGGATAGGCCTGGGCAATCTTCCATATAGTCAGGTAGATTCCAGTGTTAGATCTAAACTGGAACAGCTTGGCTAGTCAAGGGGCTTGGCTAGGGGATCGGCTCAGCTCGGTCTGATGCACAGGTCTTCAGCACTACACCTGGGATGCTGTCAAGACCTGGTAGTCAGCAATTTCTTAATGTCATGTGGAGAGAACTGAATTGGCTAGACATTGGAATGATGAAGGATCCACAAGACTGAGTAGGATCGTCCACTCGTCATTTTTGCCTTGTCTCTTGCACTCACATTCTGGACTCCACCAAGGCTGAGAATGTGAATGCTCAAGGAGCCTCTTCCTCTTCCTGTTAGTTGCATGCTTGTTCACCACCATTCAACAAGATGTGTTAAAAGTTAGAGCTTTGTTCTGATCCATTGATTGTGGGACTATTTAGCTCTGTCTATAGCCTGCTGTTTTTGATGTTTGTGCAGGTAGCCCTCTGTAGTAGGTTCACCAAACACCTTAAGGAACACCTGGAAGTGCTCCTGGCATGCCCTTCTACACTCTGCAATGAGCATTATAAAATAGCATATTCTTTGTCGCACCATGAGCAACATCTCAGGAGAACCATTAGTACTTCAATGGAATGATAGCTGACAAAAATGATAATGGGCCAGATGTTGCTGAAGCGGGGCGGGCCCAGTTAATTAGATTTACAATTGCACGTTTAGGTTTTTAAAAATTTTGCCCGCAAAGTTGCTGGATATGCGAGCTGATAATGGCGCAGCGAGGGTATTCAAGACCTTGGTGAACAACAAAACAGTCTAACAACTCCTTAACCAATGAGAGTAAAGGACTGAAAAATAAACAGAAATAAATAAATAAATAAACTGAGAAGGAGGGTGAATTAGAGTGGGTGAATTCAGTGCCAAATCATGTACTGAAAAAGATTGCGAGGCAAAGATTGGATTAAGAGAGAGAGAAAAAAGACAAAGAAATAAATAAATTTAATTTAAAATGTGGCATTGTTTAAAATCTCCGAAAACTATTCACAACCTCAAGAACTGAGACGCCACACTTATAATTTGCTTACATTCTGGGCAAGAGAGAATGTTTGGCAGTCACTATTGATAATTACTAGACTTAACTTTCTGTGATGAGTTTAATGGGCAAGCGCAAGATACCGTTTTTGCTATGCTAACGGCAGGGCGGCGCAAATCGGCCAACAACCCATGGCAATTTTTAATTTATGGCGTATCTCTTCCTCGCTGCAAGTTGCTGGCCAATTTATACATTGAGAACAGCATGCGTCGATAAGATGCTATTATTTGTTCAGCAAAATCTGGCCCAATATAGATATTTTATTAATTTGCAATGGTTCAACCCTTTGAAATCTCATATGAATCATCTATATCTAATTTAAAAAATGAAGTGGTAGAATCTAGATTCACGTCCATTATTTTCTAGATACGAAGCTCCTGATCACAGCCGTGCAGCAACAACTTGATCAGGGGCAGAGGCCAGGTACTGGAAGGGAGGGAAGTAAATATTATAGGGAGAGTTACCAAAGGCTGCTCTTACACATTTCTTATTCAGTTTCAGGATAGCACCGACAAAGGTCAACTGGTTAGGGAATGTAAACCATTATATATTATTTTCACAATTTTTGATCCCAATTTTTGGAACTAGCTTCGTGTGTACATGTAAAACAATGCTACACATCAGTAAATGCTGAAAAATTGTAAACTTTCTTACTTGTCCAAGGTAATCAACATTTTTGCACTGAGTGTCGAAAAATGAGTGCTGGATTCACTGCACACACGCATAATATCCTGGAAGCAATAAAAACTTGGTGCTCCAAGGAAATAGGATATCTTGCTGTTGTCTGCAAATGGTAGAACCACTAGTTAAATTAAGTAGTGTAATAACTGGCACTTTACTCAGCCTATTCATGCGCATCATGATCAAGACATGTGAGTGTTATGAAGAAAAAGATGTTCAATCCATCTAAAAAGGGATAGTTCAGTGCATATTAACATGATTTTGAAAAGCGGAAGGATTATCTTTGAAACCAGAACTGAATTTTAAACTATAAACAGATTTTATAACCACCACTGCCCAATACAAAGAAAGATCTTTATTGTCACACGCCATAGTAAACATAGCAATCAAATTACTTGAACACTGTACTTTTGCAATTGAGGGTACTAAGGCATCCTCAAACAACAAACAACATTGTAAACTGTTCTTTACACATCTATGCCAACTTGCACCACTTCCAAGATTTTCAAACAGAAGTGATAGGGAATGTCCTGCCTCAATTTGAACAGAGGCATCAAATGACACATTAATGACAGGAAATGCATTGCACGTTTTTCCTGTCATTGTGCTGCTGGAGACAGAATTGCTACAGTGGGTGGAGGGAGAACCTGGGAAATTATAAAATTGAAAATAAATTCCTCTTCAGCTGACCCAGAGGCAGCCGACTATTCTGTTACTGTGGGTGCCCATGGCCTGCAACAATGATTTTCTTCCTTCTCCTGAGATGGGTTCCTTCGTGCAGGTGAGAATTCCTCTGGGAACCTGCCAAAATTATTCAAATGAAACTGACCACAGAAAATGGATCAGGTTCATCAAAATAGCAAGCACTCCCTGCTGATTTTATGCAGGAGCAGAAAATCCCGGCTAAGGTCTCCTAAATAGTTACTTGTATTAACAAAATTGAATGAAATAATGAACAAATTAGTTTCCTGTACTAAGGCGCAAGCATTCAAATTAGTTATTATCCTCATTTCTTCAGTAACAAAGTCACTTTCAGGCAGGGGTAGGTGCTATAACCTTTTTTGCTCTGAAATACGGCATAACCTGAACAATGTCAGTTGAAATCTTCCTGCATCTACTCCCAAAATCACAGTTTTGAAAGGAAACATGCCCCTCGCGTTTGATTTCTCAACCTTGTCCTTTACTGATTACAATCAGTGATCTTTCTTTTTTTTAATAAACTGAGCCCAGTTTATTGGTGCCAATTCATTACAAATTGCCTCTCAAAATATAGTTAATTAGCTCTATATATCTTACGAAATTTATCATACAAATGGTGTGTCAAATCCTGATCATAACTCTGACCACAAACATGCAATTCTGTGGCCATCAAGAAATCAAATAGGAAATTCTGAAAAAACATCTTTAACCAAAGAGTGGTGGAATGTATAGATGCTTTTAAGGGGAAGCTAGGTAAGTATATGAGGGAAAAGAGAATAGAGGGTTATGCTGATAGTCAGATGAGGAAGGATGGGAGGAGGCTCGAGTGGAGCATAAACACCGGCATGGACTGGTTGGGCCAAATAGCCTGTTTCTGTGCTGTATCTTCTATGTAATTCAGGTGCGCATTTACAGTGTCACTTAAGATAATTGTGATGTGCTGTTTCATTGTTTCCAAGAGTTTGTAATTAAACACATTAAAAATGGACTTTGACATTGTGGCATTACAATTTTCTTACCTTTAACTGCTGCTGGCACAACATAAAGTGCAGCTGCTCTGCCAACATTCTCCCCATGAACAGGAAATTCTTTTATCAACACCACTCGTTTACCTTAGAAAAAAAATCAAAAAATTTAACAAGAATAAGTCAGATGCACATCTGTAGCTTATTGATCATTTTACATCGCTTTCACTTTCTGTTGTCACATTTTTGTCATACTTTGTGCCAACTTTTATTTATTATGTGTTTTGCCTATGCAAATTTGTCATGGTGTAACTCCACAATTTGGCCAATTGGTAGCATTGTGCCCAATGAACATTCTCAAAGACACTTTTTGAAAAGTTTCAGTCTCTATTTTAGCCTTTTCAAGGCTGTGATAGATAAGATTTTTGGACTCCAGAGGAATCAAGGAATATGGGGATAGAGTAGGAAAGTGGATTTCAGGTCGAAGATCAGCCATGGTATTGAATGGTGGAGCAGACTTGAGGGGCCTTATGGCCTACTCCTGCTCCTAATTCTTATATAATGTTATTATCTTCTGCTTTCACTATGTTGACACTTTCAACTTTATTGTATATTGAAACAGGGTGTGGGGAAAGGGCAGATGAGTGGGGAAAAAGGTACAACTTTTTCAAAGAACTGGTACAGGTAAGATGAGCCAAATTACTTCCTTCTGTGCTGTACATTGATGATTCTATGAAATTAAAGTGCAATTTTGGTAGTCAACCTTCAAAACAACATTGAAGCATTGGAAAGTATTCAGAGAAAGGATGATTACAAGACATGGAGTGTAAGTTATGAGCAGAAATTTGAAGAGCTGAACTTGTTTTCACTGGAGAAAGATTTCTAGTAGGAGACATAATCCAGGCCTTTAAAATTCTTGCAGATTATGAGCAGGAGTAGAGGATATAAATTTATAAGTAACAAGACTCAGCTTGTTCTAAGGGTTCAGTTGATAAAGCCAGTGTGTAACTATGCCATGCTGCCCACAAGTTCACTGCTATATGCTGCATCAACTGACCTCAGCCAGCGCAATGATAGAACTGCTATATTTGGCCTTAGTGTCTATGGGCTAAGGAGGAAAAACAAATCAACTAGGGCTCCTGGTCCCAACTGCTATTTGTTGAACCCTGCTGGAAAGTACACCTTTGTGGAGATCAGATGAAAACAGACTTGCTGACAGTTACCATCTATGCTAACACACAAGGAAAGGCACTTGGCCAAGTTATTGGAGACCACTCAAGGGATAGTACCAACTGTTTCAAGAGAGGAAGAGGAAAAACGAAAACAGTGAAAAGGTAATGTGTTCAAGCAAGACTAGAGAACAGAATTTTATTGTTTCAATAAAGGCCTTAAAGTTCAGCACCAGGAGAGAAAATAAACTGGAATGCCAGATGTCTCATGCTGCTCTTGTGGACCTGTTCATGTCCAGTTGTACAGCAGCACTAGCAGAGGGCAAAGAGCAAATTGTCAGCTTGTGTTCTGTCCTGCACAATTAAGAGAAGGGAAAACACAAAATACTTCCTCCAGTTTCCAATTGATAAATCAAGTCATTCATTATAATATCGTAGAATCATACAACACAGGAGGCCGCCATTCAGCCCATCATGTCTGTGTCAGCTCTTTGAAAAAGCTATCCAATTAGTCCCACTCTGCTATTCTTTCCCCATAGTCCTGTAAATGTTTTCCCTTCAAGTATTTATCCAATTCCCTTTTGAAAGTTACAATTGAATCTGCTTTCACCACTCTTTCAGGCAGTACATTCCAGATCACGACAACTCGCTGCATGTCGTCTTTGGTTCTTTTCCCAATCACTGAAAATCTGTGTCCCCTGATTAACAACCCTTCTGCCACTGGAAATAGTTTCTACTTATTTACTATTTCAAAACCCTTCATGATTTTGAACACCTCTATCAAATCTTCTCTTAACTTTTTCTGCTCTGAGAAGAACAACCCCAGCTTCTCCTGTCTCTCCACATAAACTGCCCCATAGACTGGTGAAATGGGCAGACACATGTCAGATGAGATTTGACGCAGAGAAGTGTGAAGTGATTCACATTGGTAGGAAGAATGAGAGTCAATATAAACTAAATAGTGCAGGACCAGTGAGACCTGGTTGTGCATGCACACAAACCTTTGAAGGTGGCAGGAAAAATTGAGAAGGCTGTTAAAAAAAAGCATATGTGGATTGACTGGAGAAGCTGGGGTTGTTCTCCTTAAAGCAGAAAAGGTTAAGGGGATATTTGAGACAGGTGTTCAAAATCATGAATGGTTTTGATCGAGTAAATCAGGAGAAACTGTTTCCAGGGGCAGAAGGGTCAGTAACCAGAAGATACAGATATAAGGTGATTGGCAAAAGAACCAGAGGCGACAACAGGACATTTTTTTTTACATAGCAAGTTGTGATCTGGAACGCACTGCCTGAAAGGGTGGTGGAAGCAGTATCAAAAGTTACTTTCAAAAGGGAACTGGATAAATACTTGAAGGGGAAAAATTTATAGGGCTATGTAGATAGAGCACTCTCTCTAAGGCCTTGACATCCTTCCTAAAGTGTGGTGCTCAGAATTGAACATAATACTCTCGCAGTGGCCTAACCAGTGTTTTATAAATGTTCAGCATAACTTCCTTGCTTTTGTACTCTATGAATAAAGCCAAGGATATTATATATATATTTTAAAACAACCTTCTCAACTTGTCCTGCCACCTTCAAAGAATTGTGTGCATACAGGTCTCTGTTCATGCACCACTTTAAAATTGTATCATTTAGTTTATGTAGCCTCTCCACATTCTTCCGACCAAAATGCATCACTTCACACTTCTCTGTTAAATTACATCTGCCATGTGTCTGTCCATTTCATCAGTCTGTCTATGTTCTCCTAAATTCTGTTACTATCCTCCTCATTGGATACTTCTTTTCTGAGTTTTGTGCCAATTAAATTATACCCTGCATATTTAAATCTTGTTGGCAGCAGATTCTTTCTAAATTGTTGCAATAAAACAAAGTTCATTTGAATTATTCTCCAATATTTGAAAGCATAAAATCAGCAGCAGTAACAAACATGAATTGTTGGTGCAAATAATCTTTAACATAATTGCCATGAGGTAATTAAAACAGTATCTTCAAAAGCCACTACTGAATCTTTACAATTGGAGACACCAAACTACGTACGAATATAAACAAAATCTCCTGCGACAAAGTATAATAAATTGCACTTTTGTTCTACCTTTGACTCCTTGGTTGTTCGGTGATGTCAGTTTGGTAGCTTCAACTACAAAATCAAGAATGTCCTGCCCTTTATTTTCATCCCTTTTCAGTTTTGTTTGTAACAAAACTTTCTTCCTCTTTTTTTCCTTGCCTTCATTTTGCAACTCTAGCAGCAGAATCTTGACAAAAACAAGTACACGAAGTATGTTACAAAAGGTGGTATGTTACAATAGAGTAAAATATATGATATACTAATTTAATAAACTTGAATAATGAGATGTTACTTCTTTTGAAACTCATTGGTCTTGAAATTGCGGCCTTTCCGGGTGCGTACGATTTGCACATGCGCCCGAAGAGGCCCCGCAAGTTCTGGGTTTCGGCACGTAAAGCGCATGTGCCGAAACCCGGCTCTTGCGATCAGTCAAAATTTCTTTTGACAGATTCTACGCATACGAAAGTGAAGGCCCACCGCGGGCGGAGATTTGGGATATTGCCCAACATCTGCCCAGCGAATGTCCTTAAAACTCTTACACTTGGTAAAAGCAGGCGTAAGGCTTGCTTTTACCAGCTTAAGAGCTTTAAAAGATAGTAACATTAAATTTTATCACTAATTTTTATATTAAAAACCTTATCCATCAAAGTAAGTTTATTTTAACCCTATTAAAATATTATTTTTTAAATTCAAAAAAACATTTTTTTTTTCTAAAACATTTAATTTAATTCAATTTCAATTAATTTTAAATATGTGGTGTTTTTTTTAATTTATGTATTGTGTTTCTGTGTTTTTGGGGGTATTCTCATTAATAGTAATGGGAACTCGAACAAATGGAACTCACCATTACTATGAGACTACTACATGTTCATTGCCTGTCCGGCCCATGTGATCCACCTATGCTGATGTGATAGGTGGACCTCTGCGCTGGGTTGCGTATCTAGGCCTGGGAGCTGAAGTGTTCATTCCTTCGGGACCACCAAGTACTTTCGTAAAAATATTTGCGGTCGGAAGCAACCGCCCACTGGAAGTCTCCGACCGCAATTTCTGTATGCATGATCCAGAGAAAAGGTTATTCATTGGTTTATTTCTTGTTGCCCACAGTACACACTCCAGGTTTAATATTGGTTTCTGGTGGCTGTTTCCCCAAGCTACTAGAATACATTGCACTTATCAATTCAAAACTGTCCAACCTTTGGCCCTCTTTTAACAATGACATTTCTGCAGCCACCGATCTACTCAACCACACCCTCACCACCACCTTTGATACCCGAGTCTCTATTAAAAAGATTACTCTCTCCCACGCTGGCCGTTCCCCCTGGTACAGCCCTCATCTTCGCTCCCTCAAGTCAAGACTTGAACGGATGTGGCAGACAATTGGTTTAGCCATTCACCGCCAGATCTGGCTCGAACACATAAAATATTACCAGTTCCTACTCTTGTCTACAAAAACTGCTCACTATTTCAGGATCATTCTGGATTGAAAAATAACCCCTGGCTACTATTCTCTACTGCTAACCGTCTCCACCATCCTCGCCTCTATCAACAAGTGTGAGGAGCTCATGGACTTCTTTGTTTCAAAGATTGAGACCATCCGATCAGCTGCCTCTGCGAGTTCCCTTCCTATACCTAGCCCACAGGGCTAAACTTCATTTGAGGCTCCCACCTGCCCTAGCCCTGAACTCACATCTCTCTCTAGTTTCTCTTTGAGCTCCTCTCTTGGTCTCTCCAAACTCATCTTGTCCACGAGCCCACTTCCTGTTTGCTCGACCCTATTCCCACTAAACTGCTGACCATGTTAGTCGACATTGTTAACGGTTCTCACTCTTCAGGTTCTTAGGCAGTCCCTCGGAGTCGAGGATGACTTGCTTCCACACTAAAAACGAGTTCTCAGGTGACTGATGAGTACAATGTGGGACCTACAGTCTCTGTCACAGGTGGGGCAGATGGTGGTTGAAGGGCCGGTTGGTTGTGGTGCTTGGGCTGTCGTGCGCTCCTTCCACTGTTTGCGTTGGTCTCCGTTTGCTCCCGGCGAAGAGACTCTAGGTGTTCGGCGCCTTCCCGGATTATTCTCTTCCACTTTGAGCAGTCTTGGGCCAGAGATTCCCAGGTGTCGGTGGGGTTGTTGCACTTTTTCAAGAAGGCCTTGAGGGTGTCCTTGAAGCGTTTCCTCGCCTCTCTCCTTCAAATCTGCTATCATCACCCCTTGCCTCAAAAAACCAACCCTTGACCCCACTTTACTTGCTAGCTATCGCCCCATCTCCAACCTCCCTTTCCTGTCCAAAGTACGAGAACGTGTTGTCGCCTCCCAAATCCGTGACCACCTTTCCATGAATTCAATGTTTGAATCCCTTCAATCTGCTTTTCGCCCCTGCCTCAGTACCGAAACGCCTCTCATCAAAGTCACAAATGACATCCTTTGTGAGTGTGACAAAGGTAAACTATCCCTCCTCGTCCTTCTGGACCTGTCTGCAGCGTTTGACATAGTTGACCACTCCATCCTCCTCCAAGGCCTCTCCACCAACGTCCAGCTAGGTGGGTCTAATCATAGCCAGAGAATCTCCTGCAATGGCTTCTCTTCCCACTCCCGCATCGTTACCTCTGGTGTCTCCCAAAGATCTGTCCTTGGCCCCCTCTTATTTCTCATCTTAAGCTGCCCGATATCATCCGAAAACACAGAGTCAGTTTCAACAATACGCTGATGACATCCAGCTCTACCTCTGCACCACTTCTCGCGACCCCTGCTTGGTGTCTAAATTGTCAGATTGCTTGTCCGACATGCAGTACTGGATGAGCAGAAATGTTCTCCACTTAAATATTGGGAAGACCGAAGTCATCATCTTTTGTCCCCGCCACAAACTGCGTTTCCTAACCACTGACTCCATCCCTCTCTTTAGCATCAAATCAGATGGTGAACAAAACTGTTCACAACCTTGGTGTCATATTTGACCCTGAAATAGATTTTCAGCCACATATCCTCAGCATAACTAAAACCGCCTTTTCTCATCTCCGTAACATTGCCCGCCTCCACCCCTGCCTCAGCTCTTCTGCTGCTGAAACCCTCATTCATGCCTTTGTTACCTCTAGACTTGACTACTCCAACTCACTCCTGGCTGGCCTCCCACATTCTATGCTACGTAAACTTGAGGTCATCCAAAATTCAGCAGCCCGTGTACTAACTCGCACCAAGTCACAATCACCCATCACCCCTGTGCTTTCTGACCGACATTGGCTCCCGGTTAAACACCTCGATTTCAAAATTCTCACCTTTGTTTACAAATCTCTGTAATCTTTTTCAGCCTCACAACCCCACAAGATGTTTGTGCTCCTCAAATTCTGGCCTCTTGAACATCCCTCATTATAACTGCTCAACCATCGGTGGCCGTGCCTTCAGTTGTTTGGGTCCTAAGCTCTGGAACTTCCTCCCTACCTCATTCCTCCTTTAAGACGCTCCTTAAAACCTACCTCTTTAAACAAGCATTTGGTCATCTGCATTAATTTCTTCTTTTGTGGCCGTGGGACATTTTACTACGTTAAAAGCACTATATAAATGTTATTATTACACATTGCAGTCTGGGATATATTAGTCATATCAGATAGACTGGGGGCAAAATTGCCCTGCAACCCGATTGGGGCCGGTAAACATCTGGGGCCGGAACTTTCTGTGCCCAGTGCAAAAGTCCTGCCACCGCCGCTAAATTCGTCTTACTGCCCCTCAAAGGACGCGGAGCACAATCTCACGCGCTCCACATTGTCCAAGGTCTCATCGTGAATCTTGATAACCAGGGAGCAGTACTTTGTGGTGGTGGCAGATTGTTAAGAGGACCTTTGTCTTACTGATGTTTAATGTGAGGCCCAGACTCTTGTACATTTCAGTGACGATGTCAACGATGGTTTGGAGTTCGGGCTCCGAGCATGCACAAACGCAAGCATCATCTGCATATTGTACTTCAATGACAGAGATTGGAGCAACCTTGGATCTGGGCTGGAGGCATCGGAGGTTGTCCTGTAGATTAACTCCACTCCAGCGGGGAGCTTATTAAGGGTGAGATGGAGCATTGCAGCGAGGGAGATTGAGAAGAACATTGGTGCAATGACACAACCTTGCTTGACCCCGGTCTGCACTTGTATTGAGTCTGTGGTGGATCTGCTGGTAATAATCACGGCTCGCATGTCATCATGAAGCAGGCAGAGGATGGTGACGAATTTCTGAGGACAGCCAAATTTGAGAAGGATACTCCATAATCCCTCACGGTTGACAGATAACGTTTTGCACATGAGGTTTATAAAGAAGATTAAGGCGCAAGAAATGATTGACATTATACATTCCAAGTAGAATGACAATAACATGGAAAAGGTACTGATCTAATTTGGATACAAACTGCTGAGATTCAGGACGTTACATTATCACAGGGAATGCATTAATAAAGTCAACCTTGCATTAAAAGAACACTTGCAAGTATTTAGTCAAACAATTTGATGTTCATTATATGTGGGGTGACTGTGCTCATGCCTTCTAGTTTTGTGTTCTCAGTCCCAGTTCAATAACTTGCTTAAATACAAATTATCTGTTTCTCATATCATTTTAAAAGGCAGGAATTTATTACAACTGGTTAGATTATAGAGAGTTCCACTGTATAAAGTTAAAATCTCTCCAGCAAGATTTGCAATTAGAAGACTTTTTCTTATAAAGTAAAAACAGAAAATGCTGGAAGAAAAGCAGATAGATATCTATAGAGAGAAATGACAGATTATGACATTTCCAGCATGTACCTTTCATCAGAACTGAAGACATCCAAAATGTACATTATTTTGTTACATTGAACTGTGCTTCCAATCAATCTGTCTCTGATCTTCTGTAATTTTCTGCTCTCCTTCAGAATTCACTATACCTGCTAACTATCACTGCAAAACTGGATCTACTCACCTCTATTCCCAAATAACCTATAGTAAATGGATAAAACAGAGGGCCCTGCACTGATAATTGGGGTGGGGGGAGGGGGAGCTAACTGTCTTTTCTTGCCATCCAAGCCTGTTGCTTTTATCCCACCTCTCTATTCCTACGTCCCAACTAATTTTCTATTCATGCCACAAGGTTGCCTCCAGTTCCACTGACCTTAATTTTACCCAATAAATTTGTATTCAGAACCTTTGCAAATACTTTCTAAAAATCCATGTGTGTGAAATTAATTTATTTACCATCTCACTACTCTGTCAAAGAACTCTATTTGATTAGTTAGATGTGCTACCTTTTATATTGGCAATTCCCTGCAAGAGCTATATGTGTACTAAACTTTGCATTTTTCTTAAAAACACTGTGCCTTGAGAGAGTTAGAGTATTTTTACTAAGGTCTGGTATAAAATTGAGGACAAGATTTACTGACAATTCAGAGCCAACAGGTGAAAAATATCGTCCGTACACCTGTCTGCCTATTACTTATTAAAGTGCCAAAAAAAAATCTCCATTACAACCACAAAAAGAAATCTGTCTTCAGCTGGGTGGGACTGCACTCATCTGCTTCCATTCTTATCTATCTGATCGTAGCCAGAGAATCACCTGCAATGGCTTCTCTTCCCACCCCCGCATCGTTACCTCTGGTGTCCCCCAAGGATCTATCCTTGTTCCCCTCCTATTTCTCATCTACATGTTGCCCCTTGGTGACATCATCGAAAACACAGCGTCAGTTTCCAAATGTACACTGATGACACCCCACTCTACCTCACTACCACTTCTCTCGACCCCTCCACAGTGTCTAAATTGTCAGACTGCTTGTCCAACATCCAATTCTGGATGAGCAAAAATTTTCTCCAGTTGAATATTGGGAAGGATGAAGCCATTGCTTTCGGTTCCCGCCACAAACTCCGTTCTCTAGCCACCAACTCCATCCCTCTCCCCAACTTCTGACTGAGGCTGAACCACACTGTTCGCAACCTTGGAGTCAAATTTGATCCTGAAATGAGCTTTCGATCACATATCTGTATCAAAACTAAGACCGCCTATCTCCAACTCCGTAACGTCGCCCGTCTCCGTCCTTGCCTCAGCTCATCCGCTGCTGAAGCCCTCAACCATGCGCCTTTGTTACCTCTAGACTTGATTATTCCAACGCACTCCTGGAAGGCCTCCCTACGTAAACTAGAGGTGATCCAAAACTCGGCTGCCTGTGTCCTAACTCACACCATGTCCCGCTCATCCATCACCCCCGTGCTCGCTGACCTACATTGGCTTCTGGCTAAGCAACGCCTCGATTTCAAAATTCTCAGTCTTGTTTTCAAATCCCTCCATGGCCTCGCCCTCCCTATCTCTAATCTCCTTTAGTCCCACAACTGCCTCTGCCCCTGCCCCCCGCCCCCACCACACCCCAACCCCTGCTGAGATGTCTGCACTCCTCTAATTCTGCCCTTTTGAGCATCCTTGATTATAATCGCTTAATGATTGGTGGCCGTGCCAACCTTTGCCTATATCCTAAGCTTTGGAATTCCCTGCCTAAATCTCTCAGCCTCTCTATCCTCCTTAAAACATACCTCTTTCACCAAACTTTTGGTTACCTGTCCTAATTTTTCCTTCTGCAGCTCAGTGTCAAATTCTTTAAAATCTCATAATACTCCTGTGAAGCGCCTTGGGACGTTTCACTACGCTAAGGAAGCTATATAAATACAAGATGTTGTTGTTCAGTCATTGGACTTGAAGCTGCAATACCACCTTATTGCAGCTAATTATGAGAAATGGCAAACCATATTCCATAGCACGTATTTACTTTCGGAATGCTTTACATCTTAAGGAAATACTTTAAAAGTATTTATTTGCTTACTTCAAATGATTTTGTTCGATAGTCACGGGAATTCAAACTAGAAGCATTCTTAGGACGAATTACTGCAACATATGTATCTTCTGGATCATTGAGACTGCCCATGGCTGTTTCACTCCATTTACTTAGCTGGAACCATTAGTAACGACAGTTAGTTCACCTGTGAATAGAAAACAAAGTGGAGTTTCTTTTTTCAGAAAAAGGCCATAATATCAAGAAGATCATTTTACATTTTAGGAAAATTTGCAACAGTTAGAAATAGTAAATGCGGTGGTCATCATTTGGGGTTTCGATACACAGTGGTGCAATGAGTAAAAATCAATCATAGCATCCTGAAATCCTAAGGAAAAAATATCTAATTCATTAAGAAGAATCTTATGTTTTCTTTATATTAAAAAAACAACTTTCCATCAACTGCTTGTTCAATTCTTTTGATTTCACCGAGGTATTTATAGTGTCTCTTAACTAACAAGGATTTTCCACATGAACCACTAAAGCATTTTTGTCTTTTTTTGTGTTGCAGTACACACACGATCGAAATTAAAATTTACAAAGAAAGATAGCACAGGCTTTTCTAAACACAATGGCCCAGAATTTGCTGTCAGCAGCGAAGCGAAGGTGTTCACCGCTGGCCCCAAAGTAAGCTTTGTGATCTCTGTGTCGAGAATTTCAGGTTTTCCGATGCGTAGTTGAAATCAATGGAAGTTAATGGGGATTCCCAGCGAAGAGCTGCTATGAGGTCAACAACCATTCTAAGCAGCCGATCAAAACGCAAAATTCTCACACCTCTTAAAATGTTAACTTTTGAAAAATGTTAGAGAGCAAACCAAAGATTGAGTCTCTCACATGGGAAAAGGAAAAACCTGAACTAAAGATTAATAGAATTTTTATTAAAATGGATAAATTTGTCACTGCATAAAATTAAAATTAGGTTTTTAGGGTCAGAATCTGTGTTCAGTAGTCAATACGTCATTAAAACTCCTGTTACACCTAATGATCAGTCATGATCTTATCGAATGGTGGTGCAGGCTCGAAGGGCCGAATGGCCTACTACTGCACCTATTTTCTATATTTCTATGTTTCTAATCCCTTTGGGTCTAACTTTTAATGGAGTATTTAACAGTATAATTACTGTGGAAGAGCCAAAGTTAGTGTCAGTTTCTAAGATTTGAGACATTACAATGATTGCTGGCTCTGTGGGGCGGGGGGCGGGGGGCGGGAGGCGCACCGTGCAGCCTGTGAAGGGAGTGTGAATGACAGACCGCAACTTCAGGATTTCCGCATTAAGCTACGCATGCTCTAAATCCTGAAGTTGTGGTCAGTTTCAAAAGCGATATGACAGCATACGCTGCCAGTTCACCGTCACCAGGACCACAAATTCCGGGCCATTATATCCAGAGTCGAATGTACTGTCAGACACAGATGTCAGAGAGATGTATATATGTAAATTTGGAACTCCCTACCTACTTGCCAGGTCCATTATTTTCAAAATTCAGTTACTATTAACATCAATTGGATTCATCCAGCTGAAATCACGTGGGACAGGATAGTTTCTCAGGTAGGGAGCCAAGTCATTCAATTTAGATACAAATATCTTTTAAGGCAGAAGTGTCCAATTACCCTGTGGCCACATGATCTGTGCCTTGGCAATTCAGCCCTTGAAGCCAGGCAATGCAAACACATTTGCATTTTTATTTTCTCTTTGGTAGCTTGTCCTGTAAACTTTGAGCCTGGGAATTTGAAGTGGGCTCTTTCTTTAAACACTGTTGCTTAACATATTGGATAAACCCTCAATCAGAGCACTAAGATTTGCTAGTGTCAGCAGCTGAGCCGCTCAGCCTGCCAGCACACCTGGAAGCAAAGCTACCTCCACCTCACACCTTTTCATTACCACAGAAACTAGCACTTACTGGTTGGTCTCAGGTGCTGTAGAGGCAGAAGCATCATCTCATTTACTTCACCATACCACTCCTGAACTTGAAAACTGTTGACAACAATATAGTAAATTGAATAGGATGCAAAGAAGGTGTTTTTATTGCTTCTGGAGACTGCACTGCTCCCAATATTGCCATTGGAGGCAGCTGTGTTTTCTCCTGGCAAGCTTACCCAAACAAGCTCATGCTGCATGTGGTGGGCAGGAGCAATAGGGAGCGAGCGGTACATAATGGTGAAGACAGGACATGAGGATGAAGTGGCTTCTGGCTGCTAGGGGATACATTCGGAGGGGTAGGAAGGGTTAGGAGTATGGGGACAAGTAGGTATATGATGGGGTAGAGGGGAGTGGATAAAGTGATGAAAGCAGCAGGTGCGGGTATTTGAAGGAAGGTGATAAGGGCTAGGAATGGGAAAGACAATGAGAATAACAGGAGTTAATGGGAGGCTAACAGTGAGGTAACCACTGGCTGCCTGACTTCTGGGGAAATATTAGGTAAGTGGCAGAATCGAGGTGACTGGGGTGGATGGAGAGGTATGGCAGATAGGAGGCAACTACAGGTGGCTGGTGAATTTAGGGGTTGAGTGAATATTTCCTAAAGAGATCGGGGAAGCAATGGAAGTGAGGGGCTGGAAGGAAGAGCATGGCTGGTAGGAAGCCAAATGGGATTGAAAAGCAATGGGATTGAGGGTGAATAGGGAAATAAGAGGCACGGATGGAAGGCAATGGAAGTGAACTGCCAATAGCTGCAGACCACATTTGCCCCACCAGAAGATACAGCTTGCAGCCTTCAGCACCTCCTGTCACGCGTATGATCAGCCAGTCAAGTTGCATTCTTCATGTGCGGGCTAACAAGCTTTGTATTGTGAAGGGCATCATATGCCAGGCTGATCCTGTCCTTAAGCAACATCCATAACTATTCATTACCCAATAGGATAGTGAACAAGAAGTGGAACTTTGGCTGATTTTGCCTCTTATCAGCCCAAGACACAAAGGCCAATTTAGGTACCTACTCTCCCACAACAGTGGCAGGATAACATAATGCAGACCAGAAATCAATCCTGCAACTTTCTATTCTGTATGGCTCAGTGTCATATGATGCAGTGTACTTAATCGTTAAGGTGCTCGGGAGCTAAATCTTCAATATTTTAGTAACTAATATCTCCAAAGTTGGAGACTTGTTTGAGCTTTATTTGAAATATCAACCACAGTAGAAGGGCACATTTGTCAATGTGAAAATCTAGAAAGTCTAACCAGGATATTTGTTAGGATAATTTTTTCCAAGTTTAATTTTTATTGACACATTTAACATATTTAAGTAAAAGATCTTTCTACAGACTATTGTGCGGGAAGTGTATCCGCCTCCAGCTCCTGACGAACCGCGTTGCGGAACTGGAGCTGCAGGTGGATTCACTCTGGAGCATGCACAATGCTGAGAATGATGTGAATAGCACGTTTAGTGAGTTGGTCTTGCCACAGGTAAAGGGTCCACAGCCAGATAGGGAATGGAAGACCAACAGGAAGAGCAGTGCAAGGAAGGTAGTGCAGGGGACCCCTGCGGTCATCCCCCTGCAAAACAGATACACTGCTTTGGGTACTGTTGAGGGGGATGACTCATCAGGGGAGAGCAGCAGCAGCCAGGTTTATGGCACCGTGGCTGGCTCTGCTGCACAGAAAGGCAGAAAAAAAGAGTGGGAGAGCAATAGTGATAGGGGATTCAATTGTAAGGGGAATAGATAGGCGTTTCTGCGGCCGCAACCGAGACTCCAGGATGGTATGTTGCGTCCCTGGTACAAGGGTCAAGGATGTCTCGGAGCGGGTGCAGGACATTCTGAAAAGGGAGGGTAAACAGCCAGTTGTCGTGGTGCCTAGAGGTACCAACGATATAGGTAAAAAACAGGATGAGGTCCTACGAGACGAATTTAGGGAGCTAGGAGTTAAATTAAAAAGTAGGACCTCAAAAGTAGTAATCTCAGGATTGCTACCAGTGCCACGTGCTAGTCAGAGTAGGAATCGCAGGATAGCTCAGATGAATACGTGGCTTGAGCAGTGGTGCAGAAGGGAGGGATTCAAATTCCTGGGACATTGGAACCGGTTCTGGGGGAGATGGGACTAGTACAAACCGGACGGTCTGCACCTGGGCAGGACCGGAACCAATGTCCTAGGGGGAGAGTTTGCTAGTGGTGTTTGGGAGGAGTTAAACTAATATGGCAGGGGGATGGGAACCCAGGCAGGGAGACAGAGAGAGGGGAATAAAATGGAGACAGAAGCAAAAGATAGGAAGGAGAATAGTAAAAGTGGAGGGCAGAGAAACCCAAGGCAAAAAACAAAAAGGGCCACTTTACAGCAGAATTCTAAAGGGTCAAAGTGTGTTAAAAAGACAAGCCTGAAGGCTCTGTGCCTCAATGCGAGGAGTATTCGGAATAAGGTGGACGAATTAGCTGCGCAGATAGCAGTTAATGGGTATGATGTGATTGGCATCACGGAGACATGGCTCAACATCCAGGGGTATTCAGCATTTAGGAAGGATAGACAGAAAGGAAAAGGAGGCGGGATGACATTGCTGGTTAAAGAGGAAATTAATGCAATTGTAAGGAAGGACATTAGCTTGGATGATGTGGAATCGGTATGGGTGGAGCTACGGAATACCAAAGGGCAGAAAATGCTAGTGGGAGTTGTGTACAGGCCACCAAATAGTAGTAGTGAGGTTGGGGACAGCATCAAACAAGAAATAAGGGACGTGTGCAATAAAGGTACTGTAGTAATCATGGGCGACTTTAATCTACATGTTGATTGGGCTAACCTAACTGGTAGCAATGCGGTGGAGGAGGATTTCCTGGAGTGTATTAGGGATGGTTTTCTTGACCAATATGTCGAGGAACCAACCAGAGAGCTGGCCATCCTAGACTGGGTGATGTGTAATGAGAAGGGACTAATTAGCAATCTTGTTGTGCGAGGCCCCTTGGGGAAGAGTGACCATAATATGGTAGAATTCTTTATTAAGATGGAGAATGACAAAGTTAATTCAGAAACTAGGGCCCTGAACTTAAGGAAAGGTAACTTTGATGGTATGAGGAGCAAATTGGCTAGATTAAACTGGCAAATGATACTTAAAGGGTTGATGGTGGATAGGCAATGGCAAACCTTTAAAGATCATATGGACGAACTTCAACAATTGTACATCCCTGCCTGGAGTAAAAATAAAATGGGGAAGGTGGCTCAATCGTGGCTAACAAGGGAAATTAAGGAGAGTGTTAAATCCAAGGAAGAGGCATATAAATTAGGCAGAGGAGGCAGAAAAAGTAGCAAGCCAGAGGACTGTGAGAAATTTAGAATACAGCAGAGGAGGACAAAGGGTTTAATTAAGAGGGGGAAAATAGAGTACGAGAGGAAGCTTGCCGGAAACATAAAAAATGACTGCAAAAGCTTCTATAGATATGTGAAGAGAAAAAGATTAGTGAAGACAAACGTTGGTCCCTTGCAGTCGGATTCTGGTAAATTTATAATGGGGAACAAAGAAATGGCAGACCAATTGAACAAGTACTTTGGTTCTGTCTTCACAAAGGAAGACACAAATAACCTTCCCGATGTACTAGGGGTCCGAATGTCTAGTGAGAAGGAGGAACTGAAGGATATCCTTATGAGGCGGGAAATTGTGTTAGGGAAATTGACGGGATTGAAGGCCGATAAATCCCCAGGGCCTGATAGTACTCTGGGATGTAGACTTCAGGAAGTGGCCCTGGAAATAGTGGATGCATTGGTGATAATTATGGACTGGAGGGTTGCTCATGTCATACCACTTTTTAAAAAAGGAGGGAGAGAGAAAACGGGTAATTATAGACCAGTTAGCCTGACATCAGTAGTGGGGGAAATGTTGGAATCAATCATTAAGGATGAAATAGCAGCACATTTGGAAAGCAGTGATAGGATTGGACCAAGTCAGCATGGATTTATGAAGGGGAAATCATGCTTGACAAATCTTCTGGAATTTTTTGAGGATGTAACTAGTAGAGTGGACAGGGGAGAACCAGTGGATGTGGTGTATTTGGACTTTCAAAAGGCTTTTGACAAGGTCCCACACAAGAGATTGGTGTGCAAAATCAAAGCACATGGTGTTGGGGGTAATGTATTGACATGGATAGAGAACTGGTTGGCAGACAGGAAGCAGAGAGTTGCGATTAACAGGTCCTTTTCAGAATGGCAGGCAGTGACTAGTGGAGTGCCAGGACCCCAGCTCTTTACAATATATATTAATGATTTGGATGATGGAATTGAGTGTAATATCTCCAAGTTTGCAGATGACACTAAACTGGGTGGCGGTGTGAGCTGTGAGGAGGACGCTAAGAGGCTGCAGGGTGATTTGGACAGGTTAGGTGAGTGGGCAAATACATGGCAGATGCAGTATAATGTGGATAAATGTGAGGTTATCCACTTTGGGGGCAAAAACACGAAGGCAGAATATTATCTGAATGGCGGCAGATTAGGAAAAGGGGAGGTGCAGCGAGACCTGGGTGTCATGATTCATCAGTCATTGAAGGTTGGCATGCAGATACAGCAGGCGGTGAAGAAGGCAAATGGTATGTTGGCCTTCATAGCAAGGGGATTTGAGTATAGGAGCAGGGAGGTCTTGGTGAGGCCCCATCGGAATATTGTGTTCAGTTTTGATCTCCGAATCTGAGGAAGGACGTTCTTGCTATTGAGAGAGTGCAGCGGAGGTTCACCAGACTGATTCCTGGGATGGCAGGACTGGCATACGAGGAGAGACTGGATCGACTGGGCCTGTATTCACTGGAGTTTAGAAGGATAAGAGGGGATCTCATAGAAACATATAAAATTCTGATGGCACTGGACAGGTTAGATGCAGGAATAATGTTCCCGATGATGGGGAAGTCCAGAACCAGGGGACATAAATCTTAGGATAAGGGGTAAGCCATTTAGGACTGAGATGAGGAGGAACTTCTTCACTCAGAGAGTTGTTAACCTATGGAATTCCCTACCGCAGAGAGCTGTTGATGCCAGTTCATTGGATATATTCAAGAGGGAGTTAGATATGGCCCTTGCGGCTAAAGGGATCAAGGGGTATGGAGAGAAAGCAGGAAGGGGGTACTGAAGGAATGATCAGCCATGATCTTATTGAATGGTGGTGCAGGCTCGAAGGGCCAGATGGACTACTCCTGCACCTATTTTCTATGTTTCTATGAAACAAAAACTTAAAGAAACCCATCTTCCATAGGGGTTGAATGAATATTTCCCAAAGGGTATAGGATCGGAGAAGAATTTCTCAGATTTCCCCCCCTCAAATTGGCCTGGGTTTTTTAATCTGTTTTTTTCATCTCCCAGGAGATCACATGGTTTTGGGTAGGGTGGAGTGT
Source organism: Pristiophorus japonicus (assembly GCF_044704955.1). Lineage (NCBI taxonomy): Eukaryota > Metazoa > Chordata > Chondrichthyes > Pristiophoridae > Pristiophorus > Pristiophorus japonicus. The sequence continues at coordinate 215,353,670 of NC_091981.1, read as the reverse complement.
ATATATTGTGATACACAAGGTATTACAATTGTGTGGCACAGGCTCGATGGACCAGATGGTCTTTACCATTCTGTCATTGTTCATATTTAACAAATGCCTAAAAACAAGCTACTTGTAGATGAGGACAGCCATTCGACCCATTTCAGTTATTAATTCATAAAGTGCTCAACGCCATCCCATTGCAATAACCAATTTCTTCTGAAATGATTCCAGGGGTTTTCTCCTGCACTACTCTATGCGAGCCCATTCCAAGTGTTAATTATTCTTTCCATGAAGAAGAACTTCCCGATATCAGTCCTAAAGTTTTTTTTTGCTAACTTTTATCTGTCACCTTGTCTGAGTCATGTAATTTTCCTGATTGACCTTCTTCATACCATCTTATATACTTCTATAGGATTACCTTGTTTACATTACAAGTGACTACACTTCAAAAAGCACTTCATTTCCTGTAAAATGCTTTGGGACATCCGGTGGTTGTGAAGGGCGTGTATAAATGCAAGTCTTTCTTTCATTTTTGTAAACAACTCCTTTCCAGGCTTAAAAGCCCAAGTTTCTCGAGTCTTTCTTCATAACTCAGATTTCTAACACTAGCAATCTGCCTCATGGCTCTTCTCTGCACTACCTACAATGCTCGAGAGTCTCTCTTGTGTTTCGATTACTAGAACTGGATGCAATTCTTATACTGTGGTCGGACCAAAGCACTATACAGTTTGATCTTGACTTCCTCTGATTTGCATTCTTTTTTTTTTGCATTGTTGATTGCTGCTGTGCATTGGTTGAACGTGTTGAGATTTCTAGGTCTCTTTGAACACCATTCATGGAGTATCTATACCACCTATTTTTACTTCCTATGTGTAGTACTTTATACTTGTCTGCATTCAATTTTGTTGCCATTGCTCTGGCCACTTGCGTATTCTGTCCAACATATTTAGTAATTTCTAAGCTGTCTACTCCAATTCCACTGACTCTCCGTGTTTGGTTTCATCTGCAATTTTGACCATATTGCATTGGGCATCTAGATTGATCGCCTCCGAGGTCAGAAGGTTGTGGGTTCAAGTCCCACTGGAGACTTGAGCATTAAAAATCTGAGCTGACACTCCAGGGCAGTACTGAGGGAATGCTGCACTGTAGGAGGTGCCGTCTTTTGGATGAGACATCAAACAGAGGCGCCTTCTGCTCTCTCATGTGTCCTGGCCAATATTTATCCCTCAATCAACATCACTAAAAGATTATCTGGTCATTTGTGGGAGCTTGCCACGTTTCCTACATTACAACAGTGACTACACCAACATTAGCGTCCTTGACCAGGCCAACATCCCCAGCAGTGAAGCACTGACCACACTTGATCAACTCCGCTGGGCAGGCCACATTCTCCGCATGCCAGACACGTGACTCCCAAAGCAAGTGCACTACTTGGAACTCCTTCACGGCAAATGAGCCAAAGGTAGGCAGAAGAAACGTTACAAGGACACCCTCAAAGCCTCCCTGATAAAGTGCAACATCCCCACTGACACCTGGGAGTTCCTGGCTAAAGACCTCCTTAAGTGGAGGAAGTGCATTTGGGAGGGCACTGAGCACCTTGAGTCTCATCGGCGAGAGCATGCAGAAATCAAGCGCAGGCAGCGGAAAGAGCGTGCTGCAAACCAGTCCCACCCACCCTTTCCCTCAGGGACTGTGGTTCTCATATTGGACTGTACAGCCACCTAAGGACTCATTTTAAGAGTGAAAGCAAATATTCTTCGATTCCGAGAAACTGCCTATGATGATGAGTGACTACACTTGAAAAGTAGCTCATTGGCTGTAAAGTGCTTTGCGACATCTGGAGGTCATGAAAGGCTCTATATAAATGCAAATAGAAACATAGAAACATAGAAAATAGGTGCAGGAGCAGGCCATTCAGCCCTTCTAGCCTGCACCGCCATTCAATGAGTTCATGGCTGAACATGAAACTTCAGTACCCCATTCCTGCTTTCTCGCCATACCCCTTGATCCCCCGAGTAGTAAGGACTTCATCTAACTCCCTTTTGAATATATTTAGTGAATTGGCCTCAACTACTTTCTGTGGTAGAGAATTCCACAGGTTCACCACTCTCTGGGTGAAGAAGTTTCTCCTCATCTCGGTCCTAAATGGCTTACCCCTTATCCTTAGACTGTGACCCCTGGTTCTGGACTTCCCCAACATTGTGAACATTCTTCCTGCATCCAACCTGTCCAAACCCGTCAGAATTTTAAACGTTTCTATGAGGTCCCCTCTCACTCTTCTGAACTCCAGTGAATACAAGCCCAGTTGATCCAGTCTTTCTTGATAGGTCAGTCACACCATCCCGGGAATCAGTCTGGTGAATCTTCACTGCACTCCCTCAATAGCAAGAACGTCCTTCCTCAAGTTAGGAGACCAAAACTGTACACAATACTCCAGGTGTGGCCTCACCAAGGCCCTTTCTTTCTTTTCTTTCGACGTCACTACAAAACAACATTCAAAACTGCATAGTACTGATTAATTGCATAGTTATTTTATACTGTGATATTACAATATTTCTAATGGTATTTACAAATGAAAGTTTTGCTGCACTCTGCATAGAAGTGTAAAGGGAAATGCCCAAAAGTAAATTAAGCAAAACTTCACAATCGGTACCTACTCTCCACTATACATCCCAGAACAATTCTCATCCTCACTTTACTGATTATATATTTATGGAAGAATTACAACAATCTCTTGTGGATTGTAGTGAAGGGCCTTTACCGCTCCGGTCATGGACCAAAATCACAGTCCAGAACGTGGGACCTGAGATTCCACAAAATGCCAACAAGCAGCCGCGGTCTGGGATCGTTCACAGAGCTGCAGGCCCGTAACTACGGGCCGTTAGTCGTTCAAAACATTAACTTCCGCCCCAATAACTGAGGGAGGCAGGGGAAAGAAGGTCGCCAGCTATCCACGACTGTGACGCCAGTCTAAAGATGTCAAGGCCACACTTACCCGCAACTCCCCAGTCACTTCCCAAATTCCAATGGGACGATCGACGACATCTTTCGGCCCCTCAGCTCGGCGCGTGCGCGGCCGGTGACAGTGCCAACCAGCCCTTCCGGTTCAGAGGGCGTTCACTCGCCACGAGCTCGAGCAAGGGGTGGTGGTGGAACGGTTCCGGATCAGAGGTCTGGGCTTTTGTTTTCACGCAGTCCGAGTTGAAGCGGTGAGGAGGGGATAAAGAAAAAGAAGAAAAAGAGGAGGAGGAAGGTGGCGAGCGGAGAGCGGCTGGCCGGCCGCGCCCTCCCACCCACCCGCAGGGTAACGGCCTCGGTACTCGCACTGTCCGCGCCCTGCCCTTTGTTTGGGCGTCTTATGATGAGTCGCGGCAGAGGGTGGGCGGTGATATTCCGTGTGGGAGCCCGGGTTTGTCGGACGCCGGCTCTCCGGGCGGCGCTGGGACTTGCGGGCCTCTCAGACGGGGTTGTGTGGGTTCGGTGTGACGGTAGTGGCGCGACTGTCGCCACCGCTACTCCAGGAGGGCGGGCCCCCAGCTGTCTCTGGCTGATTCTTTGTTTATCGGGTAGCCGGCAGTTAGCTCAAGGCAAGAGGGGCAAGCACCACTCGCGGTCCTTATTTAACTGTTGTATCAAATATATTCTTGATAACGGTTAGTTGGGAGAAAAGTCTTACTTAATGATGATAGTGTTAATCTATCACCTCGGATCGCTTTCCTGTCTGAAGTATTCCTTGGTAAGAATTGTGGAGCGGATTAACGTTTGTTATTGTTTGAAAGCAGAATGAAGTGGACAATATGCCAGACCTGACATGTTTGGTATATTGCTTACGCAGTGATGTTTCTTGAAATGGAGGTTAACCTTGGGGCTACTGTGACTATATACACGAAGATGCACAACCTTGGGGATAAAGTACATTATTTAAAAAAATATTTAACTGAACTCAACTGTATATAATCAAATGGATCTTAATGTTTGGTTTTAATTTTGTTTCGAACAAAGAAAAGCATAAGCAAGAAGTTAATATGTATATAACTAAAGCCATTTTCATTATAAGTTACCAGCTCAACCTTTGAACCTCCATTCAAGTTTATTGAAATGACTGGTGGTGAGCTTTTTAAACAAAATGAAACTAACAATGCAACAATTTTTGAAATGCCATGAAGTTTCTAAACTACTATTAGCTGTTGAGGGAAGAGATATTAGGGTGGAAGTACTGAGTGGTGAGGCCCACATTTTGATGCTGGGAACCCTACTGTTTCTAATTTATGATGAAGGAAGGGGAAATGAAGCTGTAGAGTCTGATGAGGCAGCCAGAATGACAAAATGAGCTACATAAAATCTAACCAGTGTAACATGGTAAATGGAGTTCAGTATGGATAATGTATGGTATTGCACAAATTAGAAGTAAATTGGTATGCATGAATCACAAAGTTAACATGCAGATACAGCAGGCAATTCGGAAAGCAAATGGTATGTTGGCCTTTATTACAAAAGGATTGGAGTATAAGAGTAAAGAAATTTTACTGAAATTGTACAGGGCATTGTGAGACTGTACCTGGAGTACAATACACAGTTTTGGTCTCCTTACCTAAGAAAGGATATACTTGCCTTGGAGGGAGTCCTACTCATGATAATGCTGTAATGGGTAAATTTGAAAGAGATCGAGACATGTTAGATCTTCCAATTTCTCTTTTGGTCAGCAGGATGTCTTTGTGCAAAAATCAAGTGTTTTGAAGGATTGTGAACCTGATAATTCAGGTATTGTTTGCCGAGTCTACCAAAGAGAATTGAATCATAGAAATTTACGGCACAGAAGGAGGTCATTCGGCCCATTGTGTCTGTGCCGATTGAAAAAGAGCTATCTAGCCTAATCCCACATTCCAGCCGTTGGTCCGTAACCCTGTAAGTTACGGCACTTGAAGTGCATATCCAAGTACTTTTTAAATGTGATGATGGTTCTGCCTCTACCATCCTTTCAATGAGTTCTAGATCCCCACCACTCTTTGGGTGAAAACATTTCTCCTCAACTCTCCTCTACTACCAATTACTTTAAATCTATACCATCTGGTTATTGATAAGGGGAAATAGGTTCTTCCTATCCACTCTATCTAAGCCCCTCATAATCTTATATATAGCTCAATTAAGTCTTCCCTCAGACACATCTGTTCCAAAGAAAACAACCCCAGCATATCCAATCTTTCCTCATAGCTAAAAGTCCCCAGTCCTCGTAAATCTCCTCTGTACCCTCTCTAGTACATCTTTTCTGTAATCTGGTGACCAGAACTGTACGCAGTATTCTAGCTGTGGCCTAACGAGTGTTTTATACAGTTCAAGTATAACCTCCTTGCTCTTGTATTCTAAATTGACTTTGTCATGTATTCAACTATCATTGTAACCCATGTATAAGCTGACCTAAGTTGTACACCTTGAGAACATTGACCACAAGGGGGTGAACTTGTGGGAGACACTCCTAACCTGGACTTTCAGGTATAAAAGGGGAAGCTCCATCCACCTTCATCACTTGAGGTCTTGGCAATAAAGGTAACTGGTCACAGAGTGACCTTCTCTCAAGTATGGGCCTCGTGTGCATTTACACTGTATCGTAAGGACATATCATTGGCGACGAGATACTGGGATTTAAACCACGCGAGCATGGCCACTAGCAGCACAGAAGAGAGGTACTGTGTTGGTGATGATTGGGACAACTTTATTGAGAGACTACAGCAAAGTTTTGTCACTAAGCAATGGTTGGGACAGGATTCGGCCGACAAACGCAGGGCTCATCTCCTGACGGTTTGTGGATTCAGAACGTACTCCCTGACGAAGGACCTTCTAGCGCCAGAGAAGCTGGTGGACAAGACTTTCAAAGAGCTCAGTAAGTTGATCGGGGAACACCTTAAACCGGCGAGCAGCATGCACATGGCGAGACACCGGTTTTACACGCACCGGAGGCGAGAAGGGCAAAGCGTTCCAGACTTCATGGCAGATCTTCGGCGACTGGCAAGCCTATGTAAATTCCCAGATGCATGCAGAGTGGAGATACTGCGAGACTTTTTTATTGAGGGCATCGGGCACGCTGGGGTTTTCAGAAACTGATTGAGACCAAAGACTTGACCTTGGAAGTGCTGGCTCTGATAGCCCAGACATTTATCTCTGGGGAGGAAGAGACCAGAATGATGTATGACAAAAATCTTGGCTCAAATGCGGCAAACGACCACGGAGTCAACATTGTTAACGCGGCACACAGTTCTCCAGGCAGACAAGGGCAATCGGACATGCCCCAGCATGTAGTCGAACCCAAAGGGGGAATTCAACAGAGACAATGGCTAGCTGAATGGCAATTCATGCCATCGCAATGGACAATGCGGCCAGTAATGGGGCCATCAACACCTGTTAATGGTGCGCTTAAGGACGGTTACAGAGACAGTCAGACGATCGACTGGTAATGGACCTTTTGTTTCCAACAACGGGGCCTCCAGCTCATGCTGGAGGTGTGGAGGCAAACACCCAGCCAGAGCTTGCAGGTATCAGCAATATATCTGCAGAAACTGCAACGTCAGCGATCACTTGCAGCGTATGTGCAGGAAGCCTGCAGCCAGGTTGATGTATGAGGAGGACGGGCCCGATGTAAGCCCTACGAGCCCAAATGAATACTGGGGGAAATCGCTGGAAGCTGAAGTTCAGCGAGTTTATGTGGAGCACATATACAGTTCATATACCCGGACGCCACCGATAATGATGAAAGTGCTCTTCAATAGTATCCCAGTATTAATGGAGCTAGAGACGGGGGTCAGCCAGTCCCTGATGAGTATCAAACAGTTCGAAAGGTTGTGGGTGTCCAAGGCCAGGAGGCCAAAATTATTGCCGATTGATGCACAGCTACGGACATATACAAAGGAGATCATTCCAGTGCTAGGCAGCGCCACGGTAGTCGTGACCCACAAAGATTCGGAGAACAGTTTGCCACTCTGGACTGTCCTGGGGGATGGTCCCGCACTACTGGGGAGGAGTTGGCTTGCTGTCATGAACTGGAAACAGGGCGATGTCAATGCAATTTCTTCTGTGGAGCGAGTATCATGCTCACAGGTCCTGGACAAATTCGACTCATTATTTCAATCCGGAATCGGCACTTTCATGGGTGCTAAGGTAGTGATTCTCTCAAACCCGGATGCCAAGCCAGTACACCACAAGGCCAGAGCGATGCCATATGTGATGCGGGAAAAGATAGAATGTGAATTGGACCGCCTGCTGAGGGAAGGCAAAATCTCGCCAGTCGAATTCAGTGATTGGGCGAGCCCGATCATGCCGGTGCTCAAGGCGGATGGGTCGGTCAGGATATGTGGCGATTACAAGGCCACCATCAATCGGGTGTCATTCCAAGACCAGTACCCGCTACCGAGAGCGGAGGACCTCTTTGCGACGCTATCCGGTGGCAAACTTTTTTCAAAATTGGACCTGACCTCAGCTTACATGACCCAGGAGCTGGTGAGTGAGTCGAAGAAGCTGACAAAGGGGTTGTTTGAGTATAACAGATGTCCGTTTGGGATTCGTTTGGCCGCCGCGATCTTTCAGTGAAATATGGAAAGTCTCCTCGTCAATTCCAAGGACGGTGGTTTTTCAAGACGACATCCTCATCATGGGTCACGATACTGAAGAGCACCTCCACAACCTGGAGGAGGTGCTACCGGGTAGGGCTGCGACTGAAAAAGGCGAAGTGCGTCTTCTTGGCTCCAGAGAGAGAATTCCTGGGGAGGAGGGTAGCAGCAGACGGGATCAGACCTACTGAATCCAAAACTGAAGCGATCCAGAGAGCACCCAGACCCCGTAACACGACGGAGCTGCGTTCGTTCCTGGGGCTTCTGAACTATTTTGGTGACTTTCTTCCCAATTTGAGCACGCTGTTAGAGCTGCTACACGTGCTCCTACGCAAAGGTCGCGATTGGGTCTGAGGGGACAGCCAGGAGAAAGAGCTTTTGATTGAACATGCAATTTGTTATGCTCCAAAAAACTGTTAACGTTATATGACCCGTGTAAGAAACTTGTTTTAACGTGCGATGCGTCATCCTATGTGGTCGGGTGTGAGTTGCGGCATGTAAATGCCAATGGTCAGTTACAGCCGGTAGCTTAAGCCTCCAGAAGTCTGTCCCAGGCAGAAAGGGGCTACGGGATGGTAGAAAAGGAAGCGCTAGCATATGTACATGCAGTAAAAAGAATGCACCAGTACTTGTTTGGCAGGAAATTTGAGCTGGAGACAGATCACAAACCCCTAACGTCCCTTTTGGCCGACAACAAGGCCATAAATGCGAATGCATTGGCCCGCATACAGAGCTGGGCACTCACGTTAGCCGCCTATGACTACACAATTCGGCACAGACCGGGCACTGAAAACTGTGCTGATGCACTCAGCAGGCTCCCACTAGCCACCACTGAGGGGGCAACTGAGCATGATGCTGAGATGGTCATAGCTGTTGAAGCTTTCGAAAGCGAAGGCTCACCTGTGACAGCCCGTAAGATTAAAGTCTGGACAAATAAAGACCCGCTACTGTCTTTAGTTACGAAATGTGTCCTGAATGGGGACTGGACAGCCACATACGGGGCATGCCCTGAGGAATTTAAACCGTTACATAGGCGCAAGGATGAACGCTCGATTCAGGACGATTGCCTACTGTGGGGAAACCGCGTAGTCATGCCCCAGAGGGGCAGAGAGGTGTTTATCAGAGATCTTCACAATGAGCACCCAGGCATTGTCATGATGAAGGCGATTGCCAGGTCACACGTTTGGTGGCCAGGGATAGATGCAGACCTGGAACTTTGTGTTCGCAGGTGCAATACGTGTGCTCAGCTGGGCAACGCACCCAGGGAAGCCCCCCTTAGCCCCTGGCCCGCCAAGCCATGGTCAAACATCCATGTGGACTACGCAGGTCCTTTCATGGAAAAAATGTTTTTGGTTGTAGTAGACGCCTACTCCAAATGGATTGAGTGTGCCATTTTAAATTCAAGCACATCCTCTGCCATGGTAGAAAGTCTTCGGGCAATGTTCGCCGCCAATGGTCTACCGGATGTCTTGGTCAGCGACAATGGCCCATGCTTCACAAGCACTGAATTCCAGGACTTCATGGCAGGAAATGGTATCAACCATGTCAGAATGGCACCGTTCAAGCCAGCCTCAAATGGCCAGGCGGAACGAGCAGTGCAGATAATCAAACAGGGAATGCTCAGAATCCAAGGGGGTTTCCTACAAAGCTGCTTACACGCATCCTGTTGGCCAATAGATCCCGACCACACTCGCTCACAGGTTCCACCTGCAGAGCTGCTAATGAAAAGGACGTTCAAAACCAGATTATCCCTTATACACCCTACTATGAAAGAAATCGTTGAGAGCAGGCATCAATCACAATGTGACTACCATGACAGGAATGCGAGGGCGTGATGTATTGATGTCAATGACCCTGTTTTTGTCCTTAATTACGCTGCAGGGCCCAAATGGCTTGTAGGCACTGTGATTGCCAAAGAGGGGAATAGGGCTTTGGTAGTTAAACTTACCAATGGACAAATCTGTCGCCAACACGTGGATCAAACTAAAAGGAGGTTCAGCAACCCCATAGAAGAAGCAGAGGAAGAACACGATGTAGAGTTCACTCCACAGGTGACCGAACACCGGAACCAAGTGGAGGAGAACCCAGTCACTGTGGGCAGTCCGGACAGGCCTGAGGTACCGCAAACAGCAGCCACTCAAGCCGGAGCCCCAACTCAGGCGCTCTACAAGGGAACATAAACCACCCGTGAGACTTAACCTGTGATCCCAGTAAGACTTTGTGGGGGAGGTGATGTCATGTATTCAACTATCATTGTAACCCATGTATCAGCTGACCTAAATTGTACACCTTGAGAACATTGACCACAAGGGGCGAACTTGTGGGTGACACTCCTAACCTGGACTTTCAGGTAGAAAAGGGGAAGCTCTTACCCACCTTCATCACTTGAGGTCTTGGTAATAAAGGTAACTGGTCACAGAGAGACCTTCTCGCAATTATGGGCCTCGTGTGCATCTATACTGTAAAGTAAGGACATATCAGACTTGACGAGTTCTGTCATCATCTTACTCATCTTGACCCTCTCCTCTGCCCCACCCCCCCCCCCCACTCCCGACAGATCTTGCTTATCGTGTATTTCTGCTTTGCCACTCCCCAAATATATTTGCTAGTTGGTCATTAGCATTTAGCATGTCCAGTCACAGTGGAGTCGCAACTTATGCAAGTGAACAGAACGCTCAACTATATTGTTGCAACATTATATAAAAATAAGTTGAAGAATGTCCTGCTGAAGTTGTACAGTACTCTGGTCAGACCACACTTGAGAACTGTGTCCTGTTTTGGTCACTGACGCACACTAAGGTTATTCACCCCTGAGTGACAGTACAGGGAACACAGCCATGAGGTTGGCCCTAATATTAGAGGATTGAGCTTTAAGCTTAATCTTGGAAGCAAAATGTCTGCGAGGGAACCTTATTGAGGTATATAAGATAGCAGCTTGCATTGAAAAGATAAATCTTGAATGTTACACTATGATAGAACAAGGGAAAACATATGCTCAAATTGGTTAATAACAAACTTAGGACTGTTTGTCAGTTATTCATCATGCAGAGTGATGAACACTTAGAGTGGATGTCAGAATAGTCTATTGTATTCTTCCCATTCCAATCGTTTGCTCAAAATGTCCTTGATTGAGAATTTGGAATTGTATGCAGCAGCTATTTTGTTTTAAACTTTTATTTTTTTCCAGTACATTAATATTTCAAGTGTTTTTTTGCTTAGTGTGCTTGTGTACCAATAAATAAGTTCCTAGATGGAATGTTAATGTATTGCATGTGCCTGACCTGGTGGTGAATAGAGTACAATTTCCTCCCACATTATTTATGCTTTCCCCTTGTATAACAAAAATGTGCTTTCCTACAGGAAATAAATTCTGGGAAAAAGTAATCCTGTCTACACTTATCTTTCAATAGCCAGTTTAAAAAGCCTGGTGAAGGCTATCAGTGTGAGGGAAACCTAAAAAGGCTTTAAATTTCAACTAGGATTACTTTATAACCCTTTGATCACCAGGTTACGAGCCAATGCTAGATAAAAACATAGAAACATAGAAACATAGAAAATAGGTGCAGGAGTAGGCCATTCGGCCCTTCGAGCCTGCACCGCCATTCAATAAGATCATGGCTGATCATTCCCTCAGTACCCCTTGATCCCCTTAGCCGTAAGGGCCATATCTAACTCCCTCGTGAATATATCCAATGAACTGGCATCAACAACACTCTGTGGCAGTGAAGATGTTTCTCCTCACCTCAGTCCTAAATGGCCTACCCCTTATCCTAAGACTATGTCCCCTGGTTTTGGACTTTCCCAACATCGGGAACATTCTTCCCGCATCTAACCTGTCCAGTCCCATCAGAATCTTATACGTTTCTATGAGATCCCCTCTCATCCTTCTAAACTCCAATGAATAAAGGCCCAGTTGATCCAGTCTCTCATCATATGACACTCCAGCCATCCCTGGAATCAGTTTGGTGAACCTTCGCTGCACTCCCTCAATAGCAAAAACATCATTCCTCAGATTAGGAGACCAAAACTCTACACAATATTCCAGGTGAGGCTCACGAAAGCCCTGTACAACTGCAGTAAGACCTCCCTGCTCCTATACTCAAATCCCCTAGCTATGAAGGCCAACATACCATTTGCCTTCTTCACCGCCTGCTGTATCTGCATGCCCACTTTCAGTGACTGATGAACCATGACACCCAGGTCTCGTTGCACCTCCCCTTTTCCTAATCTGCCACCATCCAGATAATATTCTGCCTTTGTGTTTTTGCCCCCAAAATGGATAACCTCACATTTATCCACATTATCATGCATTTGCCCATTCACCAAAACTGTCCAAGTCACCCTACAGCCTCTTAGCATCCTCCTTCACAGCTCTCACCGCCACCCAGTTTAGTGTCATCCGCAAACTTGGAGATATTACACTCAATTCCTTCGTCTAAATTGTTAATGTATATTTTAAAGAGCTGGGGTCCCAGCACTGAGCCCTGCGGCACTCCCTGCCTGCCATTCTGAAAAGGACCCATTTATCCCGACTCTCTGCTTCCTATCTGCCAACAAGTTCTCTATCCACGTCAGTACATTACCCCCAATACCATGAGCATTGATTTTCCAATCTCTTATGTGGGACCTTGTCAAAAAGCCTTTTGAAAGTCCAAATATACCACATCCACTGGTTCTCCCTTGTCCACTCTGCTAGTTACATCCTCAAAAAAAATTCCAGAAGATTCGTCAAGCATGATTTCCCTTTCATAAATCCATGCTGACTTGGTCCGATCCTGTCACTGCTTTCCAAATGTGCTGCTATTTCATGCTTAATGATTGATTCCAACATTTTCCCCACTGCTGATGTCAGGCTAACTGGTCTATAATTACTAATTTTCTCTCTCCCTCCTTTTTTAAAAAGTGGTGATACATTAGCTACCCTCCAGTCCATAGGAACTGATCCAGAGTCAATAGACTGTTGGGAAATGATCACCAATGCATCCACTATTTCTAGGGCTACTCCTTTAAGTACTCTGGGATGCAGACTATCAGGCCCCGGTGATTTATCGGCCTTCAATCCCATCAATTTCCCTAACACAATTTCCCGCCTAATAAGGATATCCTTCAGTACCTCCTAACTAGACCACCTGTCCCCTAGTACAATCGGAAGGTTATTTGTGTCTTCCTTTGTGAAGGCAGAACCAAAGTATTTGTTCAATTGGTCTGTCATTTCTTTATTCCCCATTTATAAATTCACCTGAATCCGATTGCAAGGGACCTACGTTTGTCTTCACTAATCTTTTTCTCTTCACATATATTTATAGAAGCTTTTGCAGTCAGTTTTTATTTTCCTGGCAAGCTTCCTCTTGTACTCTATTTTCCCCCTCTTAATTTAACCCCTAGTCTTCCTCTGTTGAATTCTAAATTTCTCCCAATCCTCAGGTTTGTTGCTTTTTCTAGCCAAATTATATGCCTCTTCCTTGACTTTAACACTATTCTTAATTTCCCTTGTTAGCCATGGTTGAGCCACCTTCCCCATTTTATTTTTACTCCAGACAGGGATGTAGAATTGCTGAAGTTCATCCATGTGATCTTTAAATGTTTGCCATTGCTTATCCACCATCAACCGTTTAAGTATGCATTGCCAGTCTATTCTTGCCAATTCACGCCTCATACCGTCGAAGTTACCTTTCCTTAACTTCAGGACCCTAGTTTCCGAATTAACTGTGTCACTCTCCATCTTAATAAAGAATTCTACCATATTATGGTCACTCTTCCCCAAGGGGCCTTGCACAACAAGATTGCTAATTAGTCCCTTCTCATTACACATCACCCAGTCGAGGATGGCCACCCAGTCAAGGTTGGTTCCTCGACATATTGGTCGAGAAAACCATCCCTAATACACTCCAGGTAATCCTCCTCCACCGCATTGCTACCAGTTTGGTTCGCCCAATCAATATGTAGATTAAAGTCGCCCATGATAACTGCTGTACCTTTATTGCACACATCCCTTATTTATTGTTTGATGCTGTCCCCAGCCTCAATGCTACTGTTTGGTGGTCTGTACACAACTCCTACTAGTGTTTCTTGCCCTTTGGAATTCCGCAGCTCCACCCATACCGATTCCACATCATCCAGGCTAATGTCCCTGCTTACTATTGCATTAATTTCCTCTTTAACCAGCAACGCCACCCCGCCTCCTTTTCCTTTCTGTCTATCCTTCCTAAATGCTGAATACCCTAGATGTTGAGTTCCCAGCCTTGGTCACCCTGGAGCCATGTCTCTGTGATGCCAATGACATCATACCCGTTAACTGCGATCTGCGCAGTTAATTCGTCCACCTTATTCCGAATACCCCTCGCATTGATGCACAGAGCCTTCAGGCTTGTCTTTCTAACACACTTTGCCCCTTTAGAATTTTGGTGTAATGTGGCCCTTTTTTGTTTTTTGCCTTGGGATTCTCTGCCCTCCACTTTTACTATTCTCCTTTCTATTTTTTGCTTCTGACTCCATTTTATTTCCCTCTGTCTCCCTGCATAGATTTCCATCCCCCTGCCATGTTAATACGGATTCTTTTTCCCTCAATCTGTTTCAGCGAATACACTGACATGCGAACACCTCTTGCCTTTTCTGTAAAAGACCTTCATTGAAGATTCTCCGGCCGGGACTTGTCAAGACAAAGGGACACTCTTAATCAGAGCCTGTTTACCTTCCCTTCGACAAGCCCCTTTTCAGCGCGAAAAGCACAGTAGATATACATTTTCAAAACAGAACACATTTGATTAGCACTTGGTCTATCCAATCCCTTTCTGCCTTCCCCCCCCCCCCCCCCCCCGAGTACGTCCAATGGCAGGCAAGAAAGTCTCCCAATTAGGGCTGGTGTCAGGTAGGTTAGTTATAGCTTTGCTACACTGTCTTCCCTTATCAGTAAAGAACCCAATTAGTTTCTCTTCCTCCTTATCAGTAGAAGCTATTACTTTTCCCTTCCTATCTAGAATTGCTTTCTTTCTTTGTGCTGCCTTGGGCTTTCTCATGACCCGTGTCTAACCTCAACTTCAACTCTTGGTAACCCCTTTTTTTTCTGTTGATTCTGCAGTTGTCTGCATCTTGACCATTTCTTTAGCTACTTTCCCATGATTTCCTATCTCCATCCTTTTGCCACCTTCTCTAGCCATCTACCACTTTTGCAACCCTTTTATACATTCTCAGCCATATTAGTTTAACTCCTCCCCAAAATATTTGAAATCCTCCTCTCGAGGGCAGATTCTGCTCATCTGTCTGCTTTGAGACTGGTCCTGTGTAATGAGACAGGAAAAATAAACGATCTCCTCGTAAAAGATCCTCTCAGAATGAGTGATCACCATATGGTTGAATTTGTAATACACATTGACGATGAGGAAGTTGTGTCAGAAACGGGCGTACTATGCTTAAACAAAGGGGACTACAGTGGGATGAGGACAGAGTTGGCTAAAGTAGACTGGAAACAAGGACTAAATGGTGGCACAATTGAGGAACAGTGGAGGACTTTTAAGGAGCTCTTTCATAATGCGCAACAAAAATATATTCCAGTGAAAAAGAAGGGCGGCAAGAGAAGGGATAACCAGCTGTGGATAACCAAGGAAATAAAGGAAAGTATCAAATCAAAGACCAATGCGTATAAGGTGGCCAAGGTGAGTGGGAAACTAGAGGATTGGGAAAATTTTAAGCAACAGCAAAGAATGACTAAAAAAGCAATAAAGAAAGGGAAGATAGATTACGAAGGTAAACTTGCGCAAAACATAAAAACAGATAGTAAAAGCTTTTACAGATATATAAAACTGAAAAGAGTGACTAAAGTAAATGTTGGTCCCTTAGAAGATGAAAAGGGGGATTTAATAATGGGAAATGTGGAAATGGCTGAGACCTTAAACAATTATTTTGCTTCCGTCTTCACAGTGAAAGACACAAAAACCATGCCAAAATTTGCAGGCCACAGGAATGTGGGAAGGGAGGACTTTGAGACAATCACTATCACTAGGGGGGTAGTGCTGGACAGGCTAATGGGACTGAAGGTAGACAAGTCCCCTGGTCCTGATGAAATGTATCCCAGAGTATTAAAAGAGATGGCGGAAGTTATAGCAGATGCATTCGTTATAATCTACCAAAATTCTCTGGACTCTGGGGAGGTACCAGCGGATTGGAAAGCAGCTAATGTAACGCCTCTGTTTAAAAAAAAAAAAAAAAGGGGGCAGGCAAAAGGCAGGTAACTATAGGCCGGTTAGTTTAACATCTGTAGTGGGGAAAATGCTTGAAACTATCATTAAGGAAGAAATAGCGGGACATCTAAATAGGAATAGTGCAATCAAGCAGACGAAGCATGGATTCATGAAAGGGAAATCATGTTTAACTAACTTACTGGAATTCTTTGAGGATATAACGAGCATGGTGGATAGAGGTGTACCGATGGATGTGGTGTATTTAGATTTCCAAAAGGCATTCGATAAGGTGCCACACAAAAGGTTACTACAGAAGATAAAGGTACGTGGAGTCAGAGGAAATGTGTTTGCATGGATAGAGAATTGGCTGGCGAACAGAAAGCAGAGAGTCGGGATAAATGGGTCCTTTTCCGGTTGGAAATCAGTGGTTAGTGGTGTGCCACAGGGATCAGTGCTGGGACCACAACTGTTTACAATATACATAGTTGACCTAGAAGAGGGGACAGAGTGTAGTGCAACAAAATTTGCAGATGACACTAAGATTAGTGGGAAAGCGGGTTGTGTCGAGGACACAGAGAGGCTGCAAGGAGATTTAGATAGGTTAAGCGAATGGGCTAAGGTTTGGCAGATGGAATACAATGTCGGAAAATGTGAGGTCATCCACCTTGGGGGAAAAAAAACAGTAAAAGGGAATATTATTTGAATGGGGAGAAATTACAACATGCTGCGGTGCAGAGGGACCTGGGGGTCCTTGTGCATGAATCCCAAAAGGTTAGTTTGCAGGTAATCAGGAAGGCAAATGGAATGTTGGCCTTCATTGCGAGAGGGATGGAGTACAAAAGCAGGGAGGGCTTGCTGCAACTGTACAAGGTATTGGTAAGGCAGCACCTGGAGTACTGCGTGCAGTTTTGGTCACCTTACTTAAGGAAGGATATACTAGCTTTGGAAGGGGTACAGAGACGATTCACTAGGCTGATTCCAGAAATGAAGGGGTTACCTTATGATGATAGATTGAGTAGACTGGGTCTTTACTCGTTGGAGTTCAGAAGGATGAGGGGTGATCTTATAGAAACATTTAAAATCATGAAAGGGATCGACAAGATAGAGGCAGAGAGGTTGTTTCCATTGGTAGGGGAGACTAGAACTAGGGGGCACAGCCTCAAAATACGGAGGAGCCAATTTAAAACAGAGTTGAGAAAGAATTTCTTCTCCCAGAGGGTTGTGAATCTGTGGAATTCTCTGCCCAGGGAAGCAGTTGAGGCTAGCTCATTGAATGTTTTCAAGTCAAAGATAGATAGATTTTTAACCAATAAGGGAATTAAGGGTTACGGGGAGCGGGCGGGTAAGTGGAGCTGAGTCCACGACCAGATCAGCCATGATCTTATTGAATGGCGGAGCAGGCTTGAGGGGCTAGATGGCCTACTCCTGTTCCTAATTCTTATGTTCTTATTTCTTTCGGATAACTGCATCACTCATGCACATTACATAATGTCACTATTGATGCTAAATTATGACTTGTTTGTGTGTAGCTCTCCCAGAATAATCAAAGTATCTCAACCTCCAGCAGCCTTATTTTTCTATTTTAAGGATTGAGTTCAGGATTGTTTTCAGATGAAATTTTCCAACTTTTTCATATGTTGCTCCAGGACTATATAATGCAAGTGAAAATGCAAGAGTAGAAGCTTTGTCCTGACATAGTCAATATAATTTTTAAATTTCTAGTGATCATACAGTGGGTTCTCATAGTGTGTGGTTAAATACTGTTTTAGTATATAAAGCTAATCTGTTAAACCTCTAAAGAATAGCATTTTGAACGATACCATTCATATGATGTACTGATATATTTTCACAGTGTAATATAGTTTAATGTGTGCTCGCACCTCAGCTTTCCAATGTGTCTGGTACACGTGTTTTTTTCAAATCGGTTACACAAAATAACAACTAGAATTGTGGAAAATGAGCTGTTCGGCCTAGGCTTACTCTACTTCAGTCATCAAGGGTTGCGCAAGAGTAGTTGATCTTGGCACTCCTGACATTTATAAATTGCTCGATTTTAGCACAATCATCTGAATCTCTTGATTAAATTGGATTTGAACACCTTTCCAGATATCTATCTCTATGTAGGACCAGTCAACAGGAAGAATGGTGTAGCTATTTTTGAATTAAAAAAAAAGTAGCAGCCCTGATGCAACCTTGTTGTGCAGCTCATTATTTCATTGAAGCAGATGAGCTGGGGGTGGGAAGATGAGAATTCTTCTGGTCATCTGTCCAAAATATCTCCTAACGTGACTTGGTGTCAAATGTTGTTGTATAATGCTCCTGTGAAGCACCTTGGGATGTTTTACTGCATTAAAGGCGTTCTATAAATAGAAGTTGTTCTCCCTACATTTCAAATGAAATCATCACAGCTGGGCTGAGCACAGGTGCAGTGGGTGGGTTAGAGGGAGTAGAAATCTGAGGGAAAGCCAGTTTGCAATTACTTTGTGCACTTCCCAATGCTGGGAATGGGCATCGTGGTGTTCACTTTCCTTCAGCTCATTTTGAGAGGTGGGGAAATTAAGATGGGGGTGCTTTTAAAAATGAAATGTTCTGATTTCAAGAAAAAAAATACTTCAAAGCTTCAAGTAGCACTTCACAAGCAGTATTCCATCAATTTGAATAAATAGGTTATGTAGCAAAAGCATGAGTCTTAGCTTTTAACTTTGATTACACATGTACCTCAAAACTGCTGAATCATGCCCCTATAATTGTGTATACAGATAGAAAGAAGAAAATGATTGGCATTTATAAAGTGTTTTTCACGTCTTCAGGAGGTCCCAAAGCACTTCACAACTCATTAATTATTTTTAAGTGTAGTTGCTGTTCTAATATAGATAACTGTGGCAGCCAATTTTGCCACAGCAATGTCTCACAAACAGCGCTGATGTAAATAACCAGTTAAGCTGTTTTGACGTTGTTTGAGGGTTAAATGCATGCCAATATCCTGGAAGAAACACACACTACTCTTCAAATAGGATTTTTTTTTTTACA
Organism: Pristiophorus japonicus; assembly: GCF_044704955.1. Classification (NCBI taxonomy): domain Eukaryota; kingdom Metazoa; phylum Chordata; class Chondrichthyes; family Pristiophoridae; genus Pristiophorus; species Pristiophorus japonicus. The sequence continues at coordinate 215,334,883 of NC_091981.1, read as the reverse complement.
TCCCATCTAAGTAAGCAGACATGGGCTATAGATTAATACACCATCTGAAAGAGAGCAACAAAGCAGTCCCTCAGTACTGCATTAAATTACTAGCTTAGATTGAACTGAACTCCAAGTCATAGCCAACATCTTCACCGAGGCATACGAAAGCATGGGCCTTGCACTAAACATCCGTAAGACAAAGGTCCTCCACCAACCTGACCCTGCCACACAGCACTGCCCCCTAGTCATCAAGATCCACGGCGCGGCCCTGCACAACGTGAACCACTTTCCATACCTCAGGAGACTATTATCAGCAAGGGCAGACATCGACGACGAGATTCAACACTGCCTCAAGTGCGCCAGTGCAGCCTTCGGCCGCCTGAGGAAAAGCGTTCGAAGATCAGGCCCTCAAATCTGCCACCAAGCTCATGCTACAGGGCTGTAGTGATGTCCGCTCTCCTGTGTGGCTCAGAGATGTGGACCATATACAGTAGACACCTCAAATCGCTGGAGAAATACCACCAACAATGTCTCCGCAAGATCTTGCAAATCCTCTGGGAGGACAGATGCACCAACGTTGGCGTCCTCGATCAGGCCAGCATCGAAGCATTTACCACACTCGACCAGCACTGTTGGGCGGGCCACATTGTTCGTATGCCTGACACGAGACTCCCAAAGCAAGCGCTCTACTCTGAACTCCTACACGGCAGGTGAGCCCAAGGTGGGTAGAGGAAACATTTCAAGGACACCCTCAAAGCCTCTTTGATAAAATGCAACCCCACCGACACCAGAGAGTCACTCACCAAAGACCGTTCGAAGTGGAGGAAGTGCATCCGGGAGGGCTCTGAGCACCTCGAGTCTCGTTGCAGAGTGCATGCAGAAAACAAGCGCAGGCAGCGGAAGGAGCGTGCAGCAAACCAATCCCACCCACCCTTTCCTTCAGCGACTGTCCCACCTGTGACAGAGACTGTAATTCCCATACTGGACTGTTCCGTCACCTGAGAACCCACTTTGAGTGGAAGCAAGTCTTCCTCGATTTCGAGGGACTGCCTATGATGAAAATACTAGCTTAGATTGTGTGCTCAAGTCCTGGAATGTAGCTTGAAGCCACAACCGCCTGACTTGGGCAACAGATTTAACAATTGAGTCAAGCTAGTATGAGAAATATGATGCAAGTGGTTTTCAAACCACAAGGAACCCCCTTGACACGCATCTGGGATCCTCCTCCTCCGTCCTTCCTATCCTAACATTTGAAACACAGCACAGAAATAAGATGCTAAGCAGTGAACAGGTAGAGAAATCAGAACATTGCACAAATGCCCTAGTGATCATGATGGTCCAGGGAATGTAAGTGCCATTTTCTTTCGCATGAAACATTAAACCAAGGCCCCTTCTGCTGCTTCTAATGGATGCAAAAGATGGCACAGTGCTATTCAAAGAGCAAGGAGTTCTAATGATGTGCTCGCCAACATTTCCCCCTCAATCCACAACCACAAAAAACAGTTTAACTCATCACTTATTTCATTGCTGTTTGTGGAACCTTGCTGTGCACAAATTGGCTGCTGCATTTGCCTATATAATGTTGATTGCAATTCAAAAATTGGCTGCAAAGCGCTGTGTGATGACTCGAGATTGATCAGGTGTTATATAAATGCATGTTTTCCCTTTTCCTTATCCCAAGATGTAAATTGCATGCTGCGGTATCTCTTGCTGAAGCGCTCTGTAAGAAGCAACAAGGAGAATCGTAAGGGTAACCTATGTTGAATCTGCTAACTGCACAACTCTCTGCATGGCAGTTAGTCATAGTGATATAGCACAGAAGGAGGCCATTCAGCCTATCGTGCCTGTGGCAGCTTTCCAACTAGTCTCACTTCCCCATTGCCCTGCAATTTTTCTTTTGCTTCAAGTATTTATCCAAATCCCTTATTATTGAATCTACTTCCAACAACCTTCCAGTCAGTGCAGTCCGGATCACAACAAGTCGCTTTATAAATATAAGAAATAGGAACAGGAGTATGCCATACAGCCCCCCTCGAGCCTGCTCCACCATTCAATAAGATCATGGCTGATCTGATCATGGTCTCGGCTCCACTTCCCCGCCCGCTCCCCACAACTCCTTATCGTTTAAGAAACACTCTCTTTCTGTCTTAAATTTATTCAATGTCCCAGCTTCCACAGCTCTCGGAGGCAGCGAATTCCACAGAATTACAACCCTCAGAAGAAATGTCTCCATTTGTTTTAAATGGGTGGCCCCTTATTCTAAGATCATTCCCTCTAGTTCTAGTCTCCCCCATCAGTGGAAACATCCTCTCTGCATCCACCTTGTCAAGCCCCCTCATAGTGGGCCCAAGTTTCGAGCCGCGCCTAGAACGGCGAAGTCCCAACCTGGACGCCCGTTTTTCGCGCCACAAAGTGCGCCTAAAAAAAACTTCGATTCTCCAGCTCCCTGCTGGTCCTCTGGCCCTCGGCGCAGCGCAGCACGAGCTGTAGGGGGCGGAGCCAGGTCCCTGCGCTGAAAACAGTGCCGGGACCTCTGCACATGCGCGCTACAGTGGGCGTGCATGTGCAGTAGCTCCAGGTGCCCAAAACTGTGTGGGAGGGGCCGAAGCACGCAGCCCCTAGCCCTGGCCGAATGGCCTCACTGGGGCTGCGTGAATAAGGCTGCTCCCACTGCCAGCTCCTGCTTCCGACCCGACTCGACTCCCGCTTCCCGCCTCCGGACGCGACCCGACTCCCACTCCCCTTCCCCCCCCCCCCCCCACCCCTGGACTGGACCTCCCACTCCCTCTCCCTCCCTCCCCCCGACCTGACCTCCCTCTCCCTCCCTCCCCCCGACCTGACCTCCCTCTCCCTCCCTCCGCCCGACCTGACCTCCCTCTCCCTCCCTCCCCCCGACCTGACCTCCCTCTCCCTCCCTCCCCCCGACCTGACCTCCCTCTCCCTCCCTCCCCCCGACCTGACCTCCCTCTCCCTCCCTCCCCCCGACCTGACCTCCCTCCCCCCGACCTGACCTCCCTCCCCCCGACCTGACCTCCCTCCCCCCGACCTGACCTCCCTCCCCCCGACCTGACCTCCCTCCCCCCGACCTGACCTCCCTCCCCCCGACCTGACCTCCCTCCCCCCGACCTGACCTCCCTCCCCCCGACCTGACCTCCCTCCCCCCGACCTGACCTCCCTCCCCCCGACCTGACCTCCCTCCCCCCGACCTGACCTCCCTCCCCCCGACCTGACCTCCCTCCCCCCGACCTGACCTCCCTCCCCCCGACCTGACCTCCCTCCCCCCGACCTGACCTCCCTCCCCCCGACCTGACCTCCCTCCCCCCGACCTGACCTCCCTCCCCCCGACCTGACCTCCCTCCCCCCGACCTGACCTCCCTCCCCCCGACCTGACCTCCCTCCCCCCGACCTGACCTCCCTCCCCCCGACCTGACCTCCCTCCCCCCGACCTGACCTCCCTCCCCCCGACCTGACCTCCCTCCCCCCGACCTGACCTCCCTCCCCCCGACCTGACCTCCCTCCCCCCGACCTGACCTCCCTCCCCCCGACCTGACCTCCCTCCCCCCGACCTGACCTCCCTCCCCCCGACCTGACCTCCCTCCCCCCGACCTGACCTCCCTCCCCCCGACCTGACCTCCCTCCCCCCGACCTGACCTCCCTCCCCCCGACCTGACCTCCCTCCCCCCGACCTGACCTCCCTCCCCCCGACCTGACCTCCCTCCCCCCGCCTCCCCCCCCCCTTCTCCTTCTCCTCCCTCCCCCCCCCCTTCTCCTTCTCCTCCCTCCCCCCCCCCCTTCTCCTTCTCCTCCCTCCCCCCCCCCTTCTCCTTCTCCTCCCTCCCCCCCCCCCTTCTCCTTCTCCTCCCTCCCCCCCCCCCTTCTCCTTCTCCTCCCTCCCCCCCCCCCTTCTCCTTCTCCTCCCTCCCTCCCCCCCCTTCTCCTTCTCCTCCCTCCCTCCCCCCTTCTCCTTCTCCTCCCTCCCCCCCCTCCCCCATCTCCTTCCCCCCCCCTCCCCCATCTCCTTCCCCCCCTCCCCCATCTCCTTCCCCCCCCCTCCCCCATCTCCTTCCCCCCCCTCCCCCATCTCCTTCCCCCCCCTCCCCCATCTCCTTCCCCCCCCTCCCCCATCTCCTTCCCCCCCCTCCCCCATCTCCTTCCCCCCCCTCCCCCATCTCCTTCCCCCCCCTCCCCCATCTCCTTCCCCCCCCTCCCCCATCTCCTTCCCCCCCCTCCCCCATCTCCTTCCCCCCCCCTCCCCCATCTCCTTCCCCCCCCCTCCCCCATCTCCTTCCCCCCCCCCCCTCCCCATCTCCCTTTCTCTCCCCCCTCCCCCCTCCCCCATCTCCCTTTCCTCCCCCTTCTCCCCCTCTGCCTCCCTCTACCCACTTTCCCCCCCTCTACCCACCTCCTCCCCCTCCCCTTGCTGTCAGAAACACAGACATTGACAGACGGAGAATGAGAGACACACAAACAGAGAGATAGAGACACACTGGGTGGGGGGGTGGGGTGGGGGGGGGGGCATCCCAGCACGCTGTTGGAGGGCTCCCGCTGCTGCAGTCAGTAAGTAGAAAATGATTTGTTTTTTTTCCAAAATTATTTCTTCTTTATTTTTTTTTGATTGATTTATTTGTTGATTTACTAATGTTTTTATCATTTATTATTGGTGATGGCTCTTTATTTGTAAAACTGAAGTGTTTAATGTTTGTAAACTTCCCTTTAAACCGCCCCCCCCCCCCCATTCCCTACACCTGATTTGTAACCTACGGCTGATTTTCTAAAGTGTAGACAAGGTTTTTTCGAGCGTACAAGAATCTTCACTTACTCCATTCTAAGTTAGTTTGGAGTAAGTTTTCACTGACGAAACATTGAAAACAGGCGTAAGTGGCCGGACACGCCCCCTTTTGAAAAAAAAATTCTGTTCCAAAGTGAAACTGTTCTAACTGACTCGAACTGGAGCAAACTAAATGACGAGAATTCCGATTTCGAAGATACTCCGTTCTACACCAGTTGCTCCTAAAAATCAGGAGCAAATCATGGCGAAACTTGGGGCCAGTCTTTCACGTTTCGATAAGATCACCTCTCATTCTTCTGAATTCCAATGAGTAGAGGCCCAACCTACTCAACCTTTCCTCATAAGTCAACCCAGTCATCCCTGGAATCAACCTAGTGAACCTTCTCTGAACTGCCTCCAAAGCAAGTATATCTTTTCGTAAATATGGAAACCAAAACTGCATGCAGTATTCCAGGTGTGGCCACACCAATACCTTATATAGCTGTAGCAAGACTTCCTTGCTTTTATACTCCATCCCCTTTGCAACAAAGGCCAAGATACCATTGGCCTTCCTGATCACTTGCTGTACCTGCATACTATCCTTTTGTGTTTCATGCACAATTACCCCAGGTCCCGCTGTACTGCAGCACTTTGCAATCTTTCTCCATTTAAATAATAACTTGCTCTTTGGTAGACAAAATCAAAACGCATGACCTCACACTTTCTGACATTATACTCCATCTGCCAAATATTTGCCCACTCACTTAGCCTGTCTGTCCTTTTGCAGATTTTCTGTGTCCTCCTCACACACTGCTTTTCCTCCCATCTTTGTATCGTCAGCAAGCTTGGCTACGTTACACTCAGTCCCTTCTTCCAAGTCGTTAATATAGATTGTAAATAGTTGGGGTCCCAGCACTGATCCCTGCGGCACCCCACTAGTTACTGGTCGCCAACCAGAGAATGAACCATTTATCCCCACTCTGTTTTCTGTTAGCCAATCCACCCCCAACCCCTTGAACTTTTATCTTGTGCAGTAACCTTTTAAGTGGCATCTTGTCAAATGCCTTCTGGAGGTCCAAATACACCACATCCACTTGTTCCCCTTTATCCACCCTGTTTGTTACATCTTCAAAGAACTCCAGCAAATTTGTCAAACATGACTTCCCCTTCATAAATCCATGCTGACTGTGCCTGACTGAATTTTCCTTTTCCAAATGTCCTGCTACTGCTTTAATAATGGACTCCAACATTTTCCCAACCACAGATGTTAGGCTAACTGGTCTATAGTTTCCTGCTTTTTGTCTGCCTCTTTTTTAAAATATGTTTCCTCGTGTCGCCTCTGGTTCTTTTGCCAGTCGATTTAAGGGCTAGAAATGAGTCTTTTGGTGACTGTGGCATTTTTGGGCATTTTTCATCAAAAATACCACTAATCACGCCGCCATTTTTTAAAAGGCCTAAGTTTTGTTAAAAAATGCACCCAGCGGTAAAAATCGGAATTGCGTGAGGATTCACGGCGGAAACCGCGATCCTCACCAACTTTAGTCCGAGGCCAAATACCGCTGCAAGTTGGGCTTAGGGAGGGGGGAAAACACACACAAAAAATAAAAAAAATCACAACATTCGCAAGACACTTAAGTATTGAATCGATGAAAAAGAATTAAAAAATAAAAACTTTAACTTACCTTTTTTTGCAGGTCTTCATACCTACCACTGTTCTGGGGGCTGCAATGCAGGTTTTTCTCGGGCGTTTTTTTTTCGCCTGGAATACTGGTGCGCTAGAAGGCAAATTGAAGGCGATAGCAGTATTTCCAGTCTTGCACGCCGGGAGTCTGCTTTTCAGCGGTATTTAAAAACCATCAGCGCAAGACTTCGGTGAAACTAGCGAATCATTGTTTTTCGCCAAAAAACAGATGCAAGGTTGGGGAATTTCTTGCCCTAAATCTGTTTCCTCTGGTTACTGACCCTTCTGCCACTGGAAACAGTTTCTCCTTATTTATTCTTATCATAAAAGTTCAAGATTTTCAGTTCCTCGACCAAATCTCCTCTTAACCTTCTCTGTTCTAAGGAGAGAGAACACAGTTTCTCCAGCCTCTCCACATAATTGAAGTCCCTCAGCCCTGGTACCATTCTAGTAAATCTCTTCTGCACCCTTTCTAAGGTCTTGACATCCTTCCTAAAGTGTGGTGCTGAAAATTGAACACCATACTCCAGCTGAGGTATAACCAATGTTTTATAAATGTTTAGCATAACTTGCTTGCTTTTGTATTCTAAACCTCTATCAATACAACCAAGGATCCCGTATGTCTTTTTTAATAGCCTTCTCAACTTGTCCTGCCACCTTCAAAGATTTGTGTACATACACCTCCAGGTCTCTCTGTTCCTGTACCCCTTTTAAAATTGTATCATTTGGTGAATAATGCCTCTCCTCATTCTTCCTACTTCATACTTCTGTGTTAACATTCATCTGCCATGTATCTATCCATTTCCAATCTGTCTATGTCCTTCAGAAATCTCTTACTATCCTTCATTATTTATTACATTTGAGTTTTGTGTCATCTGCTATCTTTGAAATTATGCCCTGTATACCCAAGCCCAGGTTATTAATATATATCAAAAAATATCACCCCTGGGGAACACCACTGTATACTTCCCTCCAATCTGAAAAACAACCATTCACTGCTACTCCCTGCTTTCTGTCCCTTAGTCAGTTTTGTATCCACACTGTCACGGTCTCTTTAATCCCATGGGCTTTAATTTTGCTAACAAGTGTAGTTCTACAAAATAGTTAGGCAGTTAATGTTCTGAATTTTCCCTAGCTTTATTGCAGGGAAGATTCAAAGCATTAATAGCAAAATTACGATTTCCATATGCACATTTGCGTAAAAAGTTGCATTTGTAGCATCATTCTTGTAGTTGCATATGATCCTTGATGGGATGTGTCAGTACAGATCAGTAACATGAAATTGCATTGCTGGCCCATTCTAGTGAGCAGAGCACTCAGCCAGTCTATGTTCACAACATAGTGACCAACCAGAAGGTGACTGGGATGTGCAGGGACCTGAATCCAGCCGAGATTATAGATCCTGACGCTTTTTAAATCAAGGCCTGTTTATGGTCGCGACGGGTTTTGGGATCCAGCAGGTTTGAGGTAATACATGAAGTGAAAGTAGGGCTGAGTTGCCTGGGTTCAAGGGGATCTCCCACAAACAGCAAATGAGATAAACAATGTTTTTTGCTCATGTTGAGGAGTAACTGTTAGCCAGGACAGCAGGAGAACTCCCGTGTCTTGGAATTAATCAGTAAGCTTAATTAAACAATATAAATAATGTCAGGAAATAGAAATTTCACTTTAATGGAAATGTAATATCAAATAGTTTTGTTATAAGCAACCTTGCATTGAGTACACTAATGCTTTAAAATGTCTTGATTCCACACAACGGGTGAATGGGCTCTCAGTGTAATGTCTCATCCAAAAGGACATCTTTCCCTCAGTACTGCACTGAAGTGAGGGACTAGGTTAAGTGCTCAAGTCCTCGTATGGGACGTGAACCCACAATCTTCTGGTTGAGACAGTGTCCACAGAGCATTTTGAGCTGTGAAATACTAGGAGGAACTAGTGGAGGGTAGTTGAAACAATTTGATGCTATGAGTAGAGTGCATCAGATCAGAGGTATATTGGTACTAATATGTCAATTAAGCCACTTGCACTAATGTACTGGAACAAATATACAACTAACTTTCTATGCACAGGAATCAAAAACATTAATATGTGACCGGTACGGATAGTAAGTGAATTAACCATCATTCTTTTCTTGGTATCTTAGTTGTGACATCCTTTGTGAATGTGACAAAGGTAAACTATCACTCCTCGTCCTTCTCGACCTGTCTGCAGCCTTTGACACGGTTGATCACTCCATTCTCCTCCAACACCTCTCCAACGTCGTCCAGCTGGGTGGGACTGTACTCGCCTGGCTCCATTCTTATTTCTCTAATCGTAGCCAGAGAATCACCTGCAATGGCTTCTCTTCCCACTCCCACATCATTACCTCTGGTGTCCCCTAAGGATCTATCCTTGGTCCCCTCCTATTTTTCATCTATATGCTGCCCTTTGGCGACATCATCCGAAACACGGCGTCCGTTTCCACAAGTCTGCTGACGACAACCAGTGCTACCACACCACCACGTCTCGACCCCACCATGGTCTCTAAATTGTCAGACTGCTTGTCCAATACCTAATCCTGGATGAGCAGAAGTATTCTGTATTTAAATATTGGGAAGACCAAAGCGATTGCCTTTGGTACCCGCCACAAACTCCATTCCCTAGCCACCGACTCTATCCCTCTCCCTCGCATCTGTCTGAGGCTGAACCAGCCTGTTCACAACCTTGGTGCCATATTTGATCCTGAAATGAGCTTTCGACCACATATCTGCAGCATAACTAAGTCTGCCTATCTCCACCTCCGTAACATTGCCCGTCTCCGCCCTTGCCTCAGCTCATCTGTTAAAACCCTCATCCATGCCTTCGTTACCCCTAGACTTGACGACTACAACGCACTCTTGGCTGGCCTCCCACATTCTACCCTGCGTAAACTTTGAGGTCATCCAAAACCCGGCAGCCCATGTCCTAACTCGCTCTAAGTCCCGTTCACCCATCACCCTTGTGCTCTGGTTAAGCAATGCTCGATTTCAAAATTCTCAAATCCCTCCATGGCCTCGCCCCTCCCTATCTCTGTAATCTCCTTCGGCCTCACAAATCCCGCCCCCACGAGATATCTGCACCCCTCAAATTCTGCCCTCTTGAGCATCCCTGATTATAATCGCTCAACCATTGGTGGTCGTGCCTTCAGCTGCCTCGGCCCTAATCTCTGGAACTTCCTCCCTAAACTTCTCCACTTCTCTTTCCTCCTTTAAGACCTTCCATAAAACCTACCTCTTCGACTAAGCTTTTGCTCATCTGCAATAATTTCTTGTGACTCGTTGTCAAACTTTTCTTAACTCTTCTGTGAAGCGCCTTGGGACGTTCCACTGTGTTGAATGCGCTATATCAATACAAGTTGTTATGCAGAGCAGGGGAGTTTTCGAGATCATGCTGCCTATTCACTCCATTAAGATGTAATCTTGTTCTTTCCTGGAATTCCATGAAGTTGAGAGGCAGCAAGAAAATGGGCAATTTGTTTAGCTATAAAAATTGTCGTCTTCCAAATTGCTTCCCTCATCCTACAAACACATTTTAAAAGTACCAGCAATGAGTGTGTCTCTTTGGATGAAGTGGATCAAAATATCTTTGAAATAAATCATGGGAATCTGAATCCTGTTTTTATATATATAGAAAATAGGTGCAGGAGTAGGCCATTCGGCCCTTCTAGCCTGCACCGCCATTCAATGAGTTCATGGCTGAACACGCAACTTCAGGACACCATTCCTGCTTTCTCGCCATACCCCTTGATCCCCCTCGTAGTAAGGACTACATCCAACTCCTTTTTGAATATATTTAGTGAATTGACCTCAACAACTTTCTGCGGTAGAGAATTCCACAGGTTCACCACTCTCTGGGTGAAGAAGTTTCTCCTCATCTCGGTCCTAAATGGCTTACCCCTTATCCTTAGACTGTGACCCCTGGTTCTGGACTTCCCCAACATTGGGAACATTCTTCCTGCATCTAACCTGTCTAAACCCGTCAGAAGTTTAAACGTTTCTATGAGATCCCCTCATTCTTCTGAACTCCAGTGAATACAAGCCCAGTTGATCCAATCTTTCTTGATATGTCAGTCCCGCCATCCCGGGAATCAGTCTGGTGAACCTTCACTGCACTCCCTCAATAGCAAGAATGTCCTTCCTCAAGTTAGGAGACCAAAACTGTACACAATACTCCAGGTGTGGCCTCACCAAGGCCTTGTACAACTGTAGTAACACCTCCCTGCCCCTGTACTCAAATCCCCTCGCTATGAAGGTCAACATGCCATTTGCTTTCTTAACCGCCTGCTGTACCTGCATGTCAACCTTCAATGACTGATGTACCATGACACCCAGGTCTCGCTGCACCTCCCCTTTTCCTAATCTGTCACCATTCAGATAATAGTCTGTCTCTCTGTTTTTACCACCAAAGTGGATAACCTCACATTTATCCACATTATACTTCATCTGCCATGCATTTGCCCACTCACCTAACCTATCCAAGTCACTCTGCAGCCTCATAGCATCCTCCTCGCAGCTCTCACTGCCACCCAACTTAATGACATCCGCAAATTTGGAGATACTACATTTAATCCCCTCGTCTAAATCATTAATGTACAATGTAAACAGTTGGGGCCCCAGCACAGAACCTTGCGGTACCCCACTAATCACTGCCTGCCATTCTGAAAAGTACCCATTTACTCCTACTCTTTGCTTCCTGTCTGCCAACCAGTTCTCAATCCACATCAGCACACTACCCCCAATCCCATGTGCTTCAACTTTGCACATTAATCTCTTGTGTGGGACCTTGTCGAAAGCCTTCTGAAAGTCCAAATATATCACATCAACTGGTTCTCCCTTGTCCACTCTACTGGAAACATCCTCAAAAAATTCCAGAAGATTTGTCAAGCATGATTTCCCTTTCACAAATCCATGCTGACTTGGACCTATTATGTCACCACTTTTCAAATGTGCTGTTATGACATCCTTAATAATTGATTCCATCATTTTGCCCACTACCGATGTCTGGCTGACCGGTCTATAATTCCCTGTTTTCTCTCTCCTTCCTTTTTTAAAAAGTGGGGTTACATTGTGATGTGTGACAATGTGCCCGGTGTGCGATGTGTGACACTGTACGCATCATGCGATGTGTGACAATGTGCGCAATGTGATGTGCGACAACGTGCGCGGTGTGTGATGTGTAATATCATTCAGAGATGTTTGCGAGAATTTGATTAGTGATATAAAAACATTCCCCACTGTCGCCACCAAATTTTGTTTTAACCAATAATATTTTAATCGGACTTTGACTTTTGAAGTAATTAAGATTAATAAAATTGATGATGGTAATAATTCTGTTATGAATTATCTGATGCAAGATATAAGTTGTACTGTTGTAAAATGAGACAGGAAAAATAAACGATCTCCTCGTAAAAGATCCTCTCGGAATGAGCGATCACAATATGGTTGAATTTGTAATACAGTTTGAGGATGAGGAAGTTGTCAGAAACGAGCGTACTATGCTTAAACAAAGGGGACTACAGTGGGATGAGGGCAGAGTTGGCTAAAGTAGACTGGAAACGAGGATTAAACGGTGGCACAATTGAGGAACAGTGGAGGACTTTTAAGGAGCTCTTTCATAGTGCGCAACAAAAATATATTCCAGTGAAAAAGAAGGGCGGCAAGAGAAGGGATAGCCAGCCGTGGATAACCAAGGAAATAAAGGAAAGTATCAAATCAAAGACCAATGCGTATAAGGTGGCCAAGGTTAGTGGGAAACTAGAGGATTGGGAAAATTTTAAGTAACAGCAAAGAATGACTAAAAAAGCAATAAAGAAAGGGAAGATAGATTACGAAGGTAAACTTGCGCAAAACATAAAAACAGATAGTAAAAGCTCTTACAGATATATAAAATGGAAAAGAGTGACTAAAGTAAATGTTGGTCCCTTAGAAGATGAAAAGGGGGATTTAATAATGGGAAATGTGGAAATGGCTGAGACCTTAAACAATTATTTTGCTTCCGTCTTCACAGTGAAAGGCACAAAAACCATGCCAAAATTTGCAGGCCACAGGAATGTGGGAAGGGAGGACCTTGAGACAATCACTATCACCTAGGGGGGTAGTGCTGGACAGGCTAATAGGACTGAAGGTAGACAAGTCCCCTGGTCGTGATGAAATGCATCCCAGAGTATTAAAAGAGATGGCGGAAGTTATTGCAGATGCATTCGTTATAATCTACCAAAATTCTCTGGACTCTGGGGAGGTACCAGCGGATTGGAAAGCAGCCTCTGTTTAAAAAAGGGGGCAGGCAAAAGGCAGGTAACTATAGGCCGGTTAGTTTAACATCTGTAGTGTGGAAAATGCTTGAAACTATCATTAAGGAAGAATTACGGGACATCTAGATAGGAATAGTGCAATCAAGCAGACGCAGCATGGATTCATGAAAGGGAAATCATGTTTAACCAACTTGCTGGAATTCTTTGAGGATATAACGAGCATGGTGGATAGAGGTGTACCGATGGATGTGGTGTATTTAGATTTCCAAAAGGCATTCGATAAGGTGCCACACAAAAGGTTACTGCAGAAGATAACAGTACGCGGAGTCAGAGGAAATGTATTAGCATGGATAGAGAATTGGCTGGCGAACAGAAAGCAGAGAGTCGGGATAAATGGTCCTTTTCCGGTTGGAAATCAGTGGTTAGTGGTGTGCCACAGGGAACAGTGCTGGGACCACAACTGTTTACAATATACATAGTTGACCTGGAAGAGGGGACAGAGTGTAGTGCAACAAAATTTGCAGATGACACTAAGATTAGTGGGAAAGCGGGTTGTGTCGAGGACACAGAGAGGCTGCAAGGAGCTTTGGATAGGTTAAGCGAATGGGCTAAGGTTTGGCAGATGGAATACAATGTCGGAAAGTGTGAGGTCATCCACCTTGGGGGAAAAAAAACAGTTGTAAATTCCTGGATTCTTTTACCTCAATCTGGTTCAGTAAAATTACTGAGTCGAATACCTCTTGTGCTTTGAACAAAGCAGTCTTTATTACCGGCCAGTAAGACCTATCAGACAGAAGATATACTCTCTGGATAGAGCGTACACACTCCCTACGGATAGGTGAAGTTACATCGTAAAGCGTTAACAGTTATACAGTTTTGAAATCAGATAACAAAATACAAATAGATTGACAGCCTAACTCAGCCACTCATTAGTCAATCTATATGAGATGTTCTTCTTGAAAGCCCAAGTATTGCCTCTAAATGTTTCAATCTAATGGTGTGACTATTAGATGTCATTGGCAGGAGTAGTGACTTGAAACCTTGAGACAGACTGTTAGCTATGCTGATGTTGCACTATTTGCAATCTGACATTCTCCCAGCTATTCTTCCATGGCTTATACATTTTCATATATCCCGTTTACTTTACTGTCCTTAATTCCATATATTCCGTTCAGATATCCACACAGTAAAAGGGAATATTATTTGAACGGGGAGAAATTACAACATGCTGTGGTGCAGAGGGACCTGGGGGTCCTTGTGCATGAAACTCTTTTAGGAGTCAACAAAAAACATTAAACCGTGCCCCCCGATCTGGGGGAAACACCAACATTTACAATGCCCTTTTTTATTATTTTTTTGTGGGGTTTTTTTGGGCACAGAATCAAAATTTTTTCCAAGTTCCCCCTATAAAAGGGGAGGGGGACACTAAAAGCACCGGCAATTAAAACAAATTAACTTAAAAACATAAAATTAAATTAAAATTAATCCCAAAAGTTTAGTTTGCAGGTGCAGCAGGTAATCAGGAAGGCAAATGGAATGTTGGCCTTCATTGCGAGAGGGATGGAGTACAAAAGCAGGGAGGTCTTGCTGCAACTGTATAAGGTTTTGGTAAGGCCGCACCTGGAGTACTGCGTGCAGTTTTGGTCACCTTACTTAAGAAAGGATATACTAGCTTTGGAAGGGGTACAGAGACGATTCACTAGGCTGATTCCAGAAATGAGGGGGTTACCTTATGATGATAGATTAAGTCGACTGGGTCTTTACTCGTTGGAGTTCAGAAGGATGAGGGGTGATCTTATAGAAACATTTAAAATCATGAAAGGGATAGACAAGATAGAGGCAGAGAGGTTGTTTCCATTGGTAGGGGAGACTAGAACTAGGGGGCACAGCCTCAAAATACGGAGGAGCCAATTTAAAACCGAGTTGAGAAAGAATTTCTTCTCCCAGAGGGTTGTGAATCTGTGGAATTCTCTGCCCAGGGAAGCAGTTGAGGCTAGCTCATTGAATGTTTTCAAGTCAAAGGTAGATAGATTTTTAACCAATAAGGGAATTAAGGGTTACGGGGAGAGGGCGGGTAAGTGGAGCTGAGTCCACGACCAGATCAGCCATGATCTTATTGAATGGCGGAGCAGACTCGAGGGGCTAGATGGCCTACTCCTGTTCCTAATTCTTATGTTCTTATGTTCTAAAATGTTTGACAGTATTTTCCTTTTAGGTGCCGACTGAAATCTACTACCGCACATACTCCTTCAGGGTGGAACTGTCTCGGTCAAATATCTCTTGGCAGTGTCATCAAGGTTGCCTTCTGATGAAAAGCTGACAGAAGGTACGTTTCTGTGGGGCAGGGTGTTTTTGTACACTTTTTTTTTACAACTGTTATGGAGAGCTCTGTTCCAGATTAATAGTGTTCTCACCTAACAGCCGAGATAAGGATTGTTTATCTGCCAGTTATACTATACTGCTCACCTGTGGGTGGGTAACCACAAACCACAAATACATGTTTATTATTTTCATTGCATTCCAAGATCCTTTTGGCTTCCAAAAGCCTTTAAACTAACATTCCCATCTGCTGTGTATCTATCTTGTCATTTTCTGGATTCTAGCTTTGTGCAAAATAGCTGGCATTGTAAGTGAAGCATTTGGTGATTTTTAGAAATTTAATAAGGTGGGTACATAGATAAGGATGGAACACCCTTCTTGCCAAAAGAAATAGTGAAATGGTGATATTGCCAATGGCAATAATACTTCAATGAGACCTCTGCTGTTTAAGTAATTATGAATGCTAAAATTCGGCATAAGTAATAAAACTGTGACACATTCAGAACAGGGACATAGGCAGTTTAGTTAATAAATTTACAAGCAGTAAGTTGAATAAATTGTAAAAAGAGCAGTGATGTAACTGCTAGTGAAGCGTATGTATATTGGGAGTGTTATTTAGTGACTATGGGCCCAAATTTCCCCAACCCCTGTTTTTGGCACACTCTCCCGAGATGCGCCGACTTTGTGCACTCAAAACGGCACCAAAAAACTTACTAACGATTCTGGCTGTTCTGCTGTGTGTCCTGGGTTCTGGCATGGCGTTTCTCGTGGAGTGGAAACAGTGCCGGCAGCATGCGCAGTAGCTCCTTGTCCTCCCAGCACGTCCTGCAGGCCGAGAGCGGGACCCAATGCTGCCGCCCCTATCCCTGGCCGAAGGGACGACTCGATAATCTTCAACAGCACCTCCCGATAAAACATTGGCCAGCAGGAGCAGTGTGGAGAGAATGTTGCATTTTGTGTGGGTACATGTTAAATTGTTATGACCCAACACTGATTAAGTTGTCCCTCGGAGGGAAGCCCAGTCCCTCGCGGGGCCGAGTTAGGAAGGTAAGACTTAAGTTTTATTATTTTATTTATTTTTTATTTATTATTGATGGTTTTTTGTGCTTCTTTAATGTTGTTGTGAAGGTGTTTAGTGCTTTGCAAGATCTTCTATGCTCCCCCCCCCCCCCCCAATCTCTGGTTACCTGTGCTGATTTCTTACCTCTCCGCAAGGGTTTTCTGTGCGACCACAAGTGGCCACATGCGCTGGCCTAAGTTAGTTTGGAGCAACTATTGGCTATCCAAACTGGCTTAAATGGCCAAAACAGGCATAGGTTGGTACTAACAACTCCCACTAGCGTTTTCTGCTCTTCGGTATTCCGCAGTTCTACCCATACAGATTCCACATCATCCAAGCTAATATCCTTTCTTACTATTGCGTTAATCTCCCCTTTAACCAGCAACGCTACCCCACTTCCTTATCCTTTGTCTATCCTTCCTGAATATTGAATACCCCTGGATGTTGAGTTCTCAGCCTTGGTCACCGTGGATTACATCATATCTGTTAACAGCTATCTGCGCAGTTATTTTATCCACCTTATTGCGAATGCTCCTCGCATTGAGACACAGAGCCTTCAGGCTTGTTTTTTTTAACACTCTGTCCTTTTAGAATTATGTTGTAATGTGGCCCTTTTTGATTTTTGCTTTTGATTTCTCTGCCCTCCACTTTTCCTGATCTGTCTACCTTTTGCTTCTGCCCCCATTTTACTTCCCTGTGTCGATTCCCATCCCCCTGCCGTATTAGTTTAAACCCTCCCCAACAGCACGAGCAAACACTCCGCCTTGGACATCGGTTCCGGTCCTGCCCAGGTGCAGACCGTCCGGTTTGTACTGGTCCCAACTCCACCAGAACCGGTTCCAATGTCCCTAGAATTTGAATCCCTCCCTCTTGAACCATTCTCAAGCCACATATTCATCTTAACTATCCTGCTATATCTACTCTGACTGGCACGTGGCACTGGTAGCAATCCTGAGATTACTACCTTTTGAGGTCCTACTTTTTAATTTAACTCCTAGCTCCTTATATTTAGCTTGTAGGACCTCATCCCGTTTTTACCTATATGCACCAAGACAACTGGCTGTTTAGCCTCTCCCTCCAGAATGTCCTGCAGCCGTTCAGAGACATCCTTGATCCTTGCACCAGGGAGGCAACATACCATCCTGGAGTCTAGATTGTGGCCGCAGAAACGCCTGTCTCTTTCCCTTACAATAGAATCCCTACTACTATAGATCTCCCACTCTTTTTCCTGCCCTCCTGTGCAGCAGAACCACCCTTGGTGCCATGAACTTGGCGTCTGCTGCCATCCCCTGATGAGCCATCTCCCCCAACAGTATCCAAAGCGTTATATCTGTTATCTGTTTTGGAGGGAGATGACGGCAGGGGACTCCTGCACTACCTTCCTATTCCTGCTCTGCCTGATGGTCACCCATCCCTTTTCTGCCTTTGTAACATTTACTTACGGTGTGACCAACTCACTAAACGTGCTATTCATGACATCCTCAGCATCGCGGATGCTCCAGAGTGAATCCATGCGCAGCTCCAGTGCCATCATGCGGTCTGACAGGAGCTGCAGCTGGATACACTTCCCGCACACGTAGTAGTCTGATTTCCCACATAGCACAGAAGGAGCATGACGTGGGTCTGGGCTCTCCTACCATGACTTAACCCTTAAATTAACTTAATTTGGCATCAATGCCAAAGGTTTCCTACTGATAAGAAAAAGAAAAAGAAAAAAATAAAATACTCACCAATCCACCAGCCAATCACTTACCCGCTTGGCTGTGACGTCACACTTCGATTTCTTTTTACTACTTTGTTTTACTTTTGGCCTCCATCTCCTGCTCCTGCTGCTGTGGTTCCCCCCCAAACTCCGCGCACTCTTTCTGGGCCTCTCGATCTCCCGATAGAATATACAGTACAGAAACAGGCCATGCCAGTCAAGTCTCATGTTCGTGCTCTACTCTAGCCTCCTCCCACCCTCAAAGGTAGTAATCTCAGGATTGCTAGTCAGAGTAGAAATAGCAGGATAGTTAAGATGACTACGTGGCTTGAGAAATGGTGCAAGAGGGAGGGATTCAAATTCCTGGGACATTGGAACCGGTTCTGGGGGAGACAGAGGGAAGTAAAATGGGGACAGAACCAAAAGGTAGAAAGGAGATGAGGAAAAGTGGAGGGCAGAGAAATCAAAGGCAAAAATCAAAAAGGGCCACATTACAACATAATTCTATAAGGACAAAGAGTGTTTAAAAAAACAAGCCTGAAGGCTCTGTGTCTCAATGCGAGGAGCATTCGTAATAAGGTGGATGAATTAACTGCGCAGATAGCTGTTACGGATATGATGTAATTGGGATTACGGATACATGGCTCCAGGGTGACCAAGGCTGGGAACTCAACATCTAGGGGTATTCAATATTCAGGAAGGATAGACAGAAAGGAAAAGGAGGTGGGGTAGCGTTGCTGGTTAAAGAGGAGATTAACGCAGTAGTAAGGAAGGAAAATAGCTTGGATGATGTGGAATCTGTATGTAGAGCTGCGGAACACCAAAGGGCAGAAAACGCCCTTCAAGGACACCCTCATAGCCTCCTTGGGAAAAAATACAATATCCCCACCGACTCTTGGGAATCCAGGCCCAAGACTGCTCAAAGTGGAGGAGGAACATCCGAGAAGGCACCAACACTTGGAGTCTCTTCGCTGGGAGCACGCAAAGCCGAGCACAAAAAGCGGAAGGAGCGTACGATAAATCAAGCACCCCATCCACCCGTCCCTCCAACCACCATCTGCCCCATCTGTGACAGAGACTGTAGATCCTGCATTGGTCTCATTAGTTACCTTAGAACTCATTTTAGTATGGAAGCAAGTCATCCTCAACTCCGGGGGACTGCCTGAAAATTAACCTTTTCATAATATGGCGACGAGAGCTGTACACCGTACGCCCAAGTGTAGTCTAACCAAGGTTCGATACAAGTTTAGCATAACTGCTGTACTTTTAAATTCTATCCCTCTAGAAATAAACCCTAATGCTTGGTTTGCTTTAGATATGGTGTTATTGATGAGTCCTGCAACTTTTAGTGATTTGTGTATTTGTACTCCCAGATCCCTTAGCTCCTCTACCCATTTAGATTTTTATTTTCCAAGTCGTAGATGACTTCCTTTTTCTTACCAAAATGTAATACCTCCCACTTAACTGTTTTGAAATTAATTTGCCAATTATATGCTCATTCTGCAAGTTAATTAATGTCTCCTTGTAATTAATTGCAATCCTCCTCAGTATTGATTATCCCATACCCCCAATTTGGTGTCATCCACAAATGTAGAAATTGTGGTTTTGTTTCCAAAGCCTAAATCGGTAATATAAATTGTGAGCAACAGTGGTCCCAGCACTGATCCTTCTCGGATCCCACTTTCCACCTTCTGCCACTCTTAATAGGTACCCTTTACCCCTACTCTCTGCTTTCTTTCTTGCAGCCAGCTAGCTATCCATTCTGCTACTTGCCCCCTGACTCTGCATGCTCTGACCTTTTATGTAGCATATTATCGAAAGCCTTTTTGGAAATCTAGATAAATTACATCTACTGCATTCCCCATGTCTACTCTGTGTTACCTCTTCAAAGAATTCAATGGGGTTGGTCAAACAAGACTTTCCCTTTTTGAAATCCATGCTAATTATTCATTATTACATTTTGTGTTCTAGATGTTTTTTAATTTTCTCCTTTTAGTCAGGATTCTATTAACTAATTATTAAATAAGTGTAATAGTGCCTTTGCTATCTCTTTGCTAGATTTTTATAAATTTCGTGGATGCAATTCATCTGGACCAGTGGTTTTATCCAGGTTGATTAATTTAATATTTCTCTCTTTAAATGCAATTTTATCAGTCTAATCTTATCTTCCGATGTCATGTCCACCTGATCTGTCTCCTTGGTAAATACTGAAAGTAATTATTTATTTTCTGCCATTTTGTTATCGATTTTATCCTGTCCATCCGTTAGAGGACCTATTCCCATCTCTACTTTATTTATGTGCCTGTAGAATATTGTACTATTTTGTTTTATGTTCCATGTTAATTTAATTTCATAAATCCTCTGTCTTCCTAATTGTATTTTGACTTCTCCTTGTATTCTCCCTGTCATGCTAACCCCTGCTGTCTATGTACATGGTGTATGCCTCTTTTTACCCTCTGTTTTTCTCTGGTGTCTCATTGGTGTTTAAGCAGAGTACATTTTTCCTGGACTCTGCTGAACACTGTTTTAAATGTTTCCCATTGCTGTTCTAAATTTAGTAGGAAAAATAGAAAAGCAGAGTATTTTTTAAATGGTGAGATTAGGAAGTGTTGGTGTTCAGAGGGAGCTGATTGTTCTTGTACACATCACTAAAAGTTAACATGCAGGTACAGCAAGTAATTAAGAAAGCAAGAGGATTTGAGTGTGAGTAAAGATGTCACTGCAATTATATAGGGCCCTGGTGAAACTAGACCTGGAGTATTGTGTACAGTTTTGGTCTCCTTACCTAAGGAAGGATATACTTGCCATTGAGGGAGTACAACAAATGTTCATCAGACTGATTCCTGGGATGGGGGGTTGTCCTATGAGGAGAGATTGAGTAGACTAGGCCGATATTCTTGAGTTTAGAAGAGTTGAGAGGTGATCTCATTGAACCATACAAAATTCCTACAGGGCTTGACCGGGTCGATACAGAGAGGATGTTTCCTCTGGCTGAGGAGTTTAGAACCAGGGGTCACAGTCTCAGAATAAGGAGTTGGCCATTTAGGACTGAGATGAGGAGAAACTTCTTCACTGAGGCTGGTGAATCTCTGGAATTCTCTACCTCAGAGGGCAGTGGAGGCTCAGTCTTCTATTCAAGACAGAGATCGATAGATTTTTGGATATTAAGGGAATTAAGGGATATGGGGATAGAGCAGGAAAGTGGAGTTGAGGTAGAAGATCAACCATGATCTCATTGAATGGCAGAGCAGGCTTGAATGGCCTACCCCTGCTCCTAATTATTTTATGTTCTTATGTACATCGTTGTTTGCCAATATTGTCCATTTAATTTTCCCAAGTTCTATTCTCAGGCCCTCACAATCAGCTTTTCTCCAATCTATTACCCTGGTCTTTGTCATCCTTATGTCCTTCTCAATTATTATCTTGAAGCGTATTATATTATGGTCACTAATTGTTAGACATAACCAGTTTACGGCTATCTTTGGTCGCAATCAGGATCGGCTGTAAAACAATATGGTGGGTATATTGTGTTTAATCAGTTTAAGACGGAATATAACACACTAGTTATACAGCAAAAACATACGACCCTGACAAGTAGCTGGTATCGATCCAATCGGACAGACGACTGGCGCGCGTGAGCAGTTCTCTGGCTTGCGACTTCTCTTCCTCTCGTCTAGCGCCTCCTTCAGTGAGCATGGGATCACTCTCAAAAGAGCGTTCGACTAGCCAAACTTCTGTATGGCTCTCCCCTCCACTATCTGTTGGGACAAGCCTTCGGTGTTATTTTTATTCTCTTTTTAGAGATGGGCCTCGAATGGAATATTGATAAGACCTTTTAGCCTATAGAGAGTTCCTGAAAAACTCCATGCCCAATAGGGCGTCGAGTTCTTTGTCTCGATTCTTGAGTCAAAGCCTTCCTCTAAAGGGGTCTCATGACCTTGTTCACATGTCTTTCCTGTTTATACTTTCTGAAGGTTCTTTCATTAGAATTTGTCTCTTATTGCCCTGGTCCCTATCCTCTCGGGTACAATTAGTACAAGGCCTGTCTCTCCACATTCAACCATGAGGCCCAAACCAGAGCTGTCTCTCTCCAGCTGGTCGTTGTCTCCTTTTGATCTAACAAACTGCTCCATTCTGGGATGGATACCTAAACCTCCCCAATTTCTTTCCATGCATAAACAAAGCTCAAATCTTAACTTGAAAACAACAGATTATCGCTAGGAAACAAGAAGATTGTATATGGCTGTCGTAGTGCAGAATGCAATAACATACAAAGGGAACCAAAGCATGAGCAAATTCTAAGCATCTATCTAGTTATTCTAATACTAGTCTGAGGAGACTGTTTGTCTCCAATTCTAACGCAGTTATGTAAACAGCACTATTCATGCATAACCATATACATTTTGGACATCCCTGATTTCTAACAATGTCTAGATGTTCCCTTATGTATCCTATGTAACCTTGTGCATTACTTGTACTTCTCTTATCTGCTCTGGTTCATTCCCCATTACTAGATCCAGTCGTGAATACTCCTTTGTTGGGCTTCTTGCATACTGGGTTAGAAAGCAGTCCTGTACACATTGTAGGAACTCCATTCCCTTAGCCCCTTTACACACCTCTTCCAGCCAAGTCATTTTAAGGTCGTTGAAATCCCCCATGATGTATATTTTTTACTCATTTCTCTAATTTGTTTGCATATTTTTTCCTCCACTTCCCTTCCACTATTAGGTGGTCTGTCGACTACCCCTCGGTGTGATTGATCTGTTATCTTTTATCTCTAGCCACATGGATTCTATTTCTGTCTTCGTGATAGCTGATTCATTTTTTTTTTCTACTGCCATTATATTATCTCTAAGTACAGCTACTCCACCTCCCCTTTTTCCATCTCTGCCTTTTCTAAATATATTATACCCTGCAATGTTTAATTCCTAGTCCTGATTTTTCTGCAGCCATGTCTCAGTAATCCTTACTATATCTGATTCCTTGCAATGTATTGTTGCCTGTGTTTTATTATGGGACAGTTTAACTCCCTTTTAATAGCAGTTCCTCTCACTTTATTTTTAACCATCTTTTTACACTCCTGTTCTATAACTCTACTTATTCCCATGCCATTTATGTCCTCCCTGAGTTTAGTCTGTCCTATGCGCTCCTTTCCTGTTTAGTTTATATTTAGTCTTGTTTATTTCTTGCAAATCCCTCCTCCCCGTCTTATTAGTTCAAAGCATCTGACATCTCCCTATTTACCCTTTCCACTAGGACACTGGTCCCATTCCAGTTCAGATGGAGCCTATCTCATCGGTACAGCTCCTTTCTCTCCCAGTACTAGTGCCAGTGTCCTATGAAAAGGAATCCTTCTTTCTGACACCAGCCCTTTAGCCACATTTTAATTCTCCTGATCTCCTGTTTCTATGCCATTTTCCATATACCTCAGGCAATAATCCAGAGATTATTAACTACTTTTTAATTTAGCTCTTAACACTTGATACTGCCTCAGCAGGACCTCATCCCTGTTGTTTGTTCCGACATGGACCACAACAACTGGATTTCCCCCTCCCTTTCAAAATCCCTCTCCTTGCCCCTTCCTATCTTTGTAACTTCCTCGCCCCACTCAAACTCCCCATTCCTCTGCTCCAATCTCTTATGCAGTATGTTGCCCCACCATTGATGTCTGTGTCTGCAGCTGCCTAACTCCCTCGGATTTCCTCCCTAAACCTTTTAACCTTTCTCTCCTCCTTTGAGGTTCTCCTTAAAATTCATCTTGTTGACCAAGCATTTGGTCACACCCAAATATATCCTCTTTTGGCTCACTGTCTCTTTTTCTTTGTGAAACAGCTTAGGACATTTTCTTAATTATAGGCACTATGTAAATCATTGTTCATGACAATGATGACGAATCAAGCACGCGAACACAACTTTAGTCTCGTCTTGGATTGTTAATCTTTGCAGGTGTTCCTTTTCTTCCTTCAAAAAAGAATCGGGTTAAGAGTTAATGTAATTTTAAAATGCTTCATGCTTGAGAGTTTTGGAACGTAGGTATAGTGCACTAATGAATTACAGTTCACCACCAGCGAACTCTAAATCAGGAAGTTGTGCTTGCCTGCCATTTGACTCATTTTTGCTCAGGAATGGTTGTCCGTTTATTACCTGTGACCTTGGCTAACGGTGTGACGGGAAACAGAATTGAGTAATGAGTAACAGAAGATTGCAGGTTCAAAAATCTCTGGAGTAATCTCTTTGAAATAAGTTTTCTCTCATGAGCTAATAATTTTAAATTGATGCAACAACTGACCTTGCTTCAAAACCAGTAGTAATGGCTATTTTATTAACAGAAAAAGCAAACCTGAGAGCACAGGTACACACTTCAGTATCTGTGTTATGATAACTTATTAAATGTAAAGGAAGTGACTTGAACTCATTATTAGGAATGAAAGCTACTTATTATGTGATTGCTGCACTCACTGATTAAACAATCAAACAGAATAATTTGAACAGTGATGCGAAAGTATTGCTTCTTGACAGTGCATCTGTTTGAAATCTGTTGTTTTTCATAGGGTGTGAAGCATGCTTTTGGAGATCAGCATGTCAAGTGGCTGAAACTGAAAGTGCCAACAATTCTTAATAAAATATGGGGAACACCACAACTAAATTTCGCAAGGCGCTCATAAATGGCGATGAATCCTTGGCCTACCAGCTGTATGAGGGCAATCCTCAGTTCAAAGAATCTCTGGATCCAAATACCTCTTATGGGGAGCCCTATCAACATAACACTCCCCTTCATTATGCTGCCAGACATGCTATGAGCAAGTTGTTGCGGTGAGTATTCAACGTGGATTGCTTAATTTGTGTTTGAAAGTTTAAAAAACTCATGACTTGAATTTTACAATAAAAACTAATTCACTACCCAAGTAGCTGTGTCGCATTTGTAGTTCTGCCCTGTGGAGATTGCTTTGTCCAATTGATCCTAACTAAATATGTTTTATACCAGGATTTATACAAAGAGTTTCCATAATAACATAAGAAATAGGAACAGGAATAGGCCAGTTGGCTCCTCGATCCTGCTCCACCTTTCAATAGGATCATGGCTGATCTGATCTTGGCCTCAACTCCACTTCCCTTCCTGCTCCCCATAACCCTTGACTCTCATCATTCAAAAATCTGTTTAACTCCACCTTTAAATATATTCAATGACCCAGCCTCCACAGCTCTCTGGGGTAGAGAATTCCAAAGATTCACGACTCAGAGAAGAAATTCCGCCTCATTTCTGTTTTAAATGGGCGACCCTTTATTCTGAAGCTATACCCCCGAGTTCTTGATTCCCCCATGAGGGGGGAAACATCCTCTCTGCATCTATCCTGTCAAGCCCACTCAGAATCTTATATGTTTCGATGTCACAGAATGTCACCTCTCATTCTTCTTAATTCCAATGAGTAGAGGCCGAGCCTGTTCAACCTTTCTTCGTAAGTTAACTCCTTCATCTTGGGAATCAACCTTGTGAACCTTCTCTGAACTGCCTCCAATGCAAGTATATCATTCCTTAAACAAGCCAAAATATGAGTGCTAGATATTGAATGATCTCAATCTAAGTGCTGACTTTTGATAACATCTGCAGAAGAATAGGGTTGGTAAAATCTCTTGCGCCACAGTTGAAGGCAGTCGATGAAAGGGGAAATGGATTGAAAACAATTTGTTTTTGCGGCAGTGTTTGTGGCATGCATGGGCTACTCGAAACGTGGATATATTTTGGGAATAATTTTTTTTTCTCTTTTTCAAACTTTGATTTCTTCACAATCTATTTGTAACTTTGAGGTTTCCTATCCAAGTTGTTATTTAAATGGAGAAAGATTGCAAAGTGCTCCAGTACAGCGGAACCTGGGGGTACTTGTGCATGAAACACAAAAGATTAGTATGCAGGTACAGCAAGTGATCAGGAAGGCCAATGGAATCTTGGCCTTTATTGCAAAGGGGATGGAGTATAAAAGCAGGGAAGTCTTGCTACAGCTATACAGGGTATTGGTGAGGCCACACCTGGAATACTGCGTTGCAGTTTTGGTTTCCATATTTACGAAAGGATATACTTGCTTTGGAGGCAGTTCAGAGAAGGTTCACTAGGTTGATTCTGGGCATGAGGGGGTTGACATTAGAAAAGGTTGAGTAGGTTGGGCCTCTACTCATTGGAATTCAGAAGAATGAGAGGTGATCTTATCAAAACATATAAGATTGAGGGGGCTTGACAAGGTGGATGCAGAGATGATGTTTCCACTGATGAGGGAGACTCGAACTAGAGGGCATGATCTTAGAGTAAGGGACTGCCCATTTAAAACAGATGAGGAGAAATTTTTCTGAGGGTTGTAAATCTGTGGAAGCTGGGACATTGAATAAATTTAAGACAGAAATAGACAGTTTCTGAAACGATAAGGGAATAAGTGGTTATGGAGAGCGGACAGGGAAGTGGAGCTGAGTCCATGATCGCATCAGCCATGATCTTATTGTATGGTGGAGGAGGCTCGAGGGGCCGTATGGGCCTGCTCCTGTTCCTATTTCTTATGTCCTATTGCCTTTGAGCTATTAAAATTTACATTTTCTAAGAACTGGCTCCAACAGGAAATTTGAAACAGTTGCATTAAAATAGGCTTAATATCTTAAGTAGGGCATTTTGAGGATTTTATTGTGTTTTTGTTATGGCAAGGGGTTCTCTAGTATTTGCTTCAGCCAAACAGCACAGATCACATTGGGTAGGAACATAGTGTATTCAGAAAAGCCTGCACCTTACAGAGACTGTCCATTGGTCACTTGTATTTAATTAAAGGAGGAGAATTTTTATACCAGTACTCTGATTTCCAGAGGTAATTGAGTAAAATGTCATCAGCTGGTAGCGCTGAATCAATTTCTCTCTCCTCTCTCTCTCTCTCTCTCTCTCTCTCTCTCTCTCTCTCTCTCTCTCTCTCTCTCTCTCTCTCTTTTTCTTCTCCCTTCCCCCCCCCCCCCCCCCCCCCCCAACAAAAAACAGTTTCAGGACCTGTTGTTATGTTAGGTTGAGTATTTCATCTCTCTTCCTTTCCCTGTATCCTCCAGTATTTTCAATCAAATATTTATCCTGCTTTTTGCATATTGCTGGTGATCTGATCCACATATCCAATACTCGTGGGGGGGGATGCTATTTGGGTAATTACCTACTGTTTTCAAGTTAATTTAAAAACAAATATTGGAATACTACTTTCCTGATCGTGGAAATGGTAAGATATTTCCCTGCATGGTTTGAGTCATAAAGATTAGCAAGGACCAGGGATTCAGTCCTTCTATGTTCAGTTAGCATAGGGGTACTTAGAATTGGCACTGCTAGATAGGGGAAAAGAATTGGCACTGCTAGATGGGGGAAAAGTTATTTGGAGTTTCTGCTTGTGATCCAGCCCCACCCCCTCCCCACGTTGGATAAGTGTGTATATGAGGTTATGGGGTATTGAAAAAAATGCGATTGGATGTGACTTTCCTCATCCAGCCTCCCACCCCGACCTGAGTGATCAAAAAGCCTTGAAACTTTGTCCTGCCTTATACGTGAAGGCTAAGCATGATAAGAACATAAAAAATATGAGCGGGAGTAGGCCATTTGGTCCCTCGAGCTTGCTCCGCCATTTAATAAGATCGTGGCTGATCTGATCATGGACTCTGCTCCACTTTCCTGCCCGCTCCCCATAACCCTTTACTCCCTTATCGCTCAAAAATCTGTCTCTCTCCGCCTTAAATATATTCAATGACCCAATCTCCACAGCTCTCTGGGGCAGAGAATTCCACAGATTTACAACTCTTGGAGAAGAAATTCCTCGTCTCCATTTTAAATGGGTGGCCCCTTATTCTGAGACTCGGCCTCCTAGTTTTAGTTTTTCCTATGAGTGGAAATATCCCCTCTGCATCCACCTTATCAAGCCCCCTCATTATCTTCTATGTTTCGATAAGACCATCGCTCATTCTGTTGAACTCCAATGTGTGTAGGCCCAACCTGCTCAACCTTTCTTTATAAATCAACCCCCTCATCTCCGGAATCAACCTAGTGAACCTTCTCTGTACAGCCTCCAATGCAAGTACATCCTTCCTTAAATACGGAGACCAAAACTGTACGTAGTACTCCTGGTGTGACCTCACCAATACCCCTGGAGTGTGGCTGACATCCATGGAGCTGTACCCCAGCATGAATCTGCATCTTCAGGTGACACGGGGAGAAAATGGACAACTAAAGAATACTGAAGTGCTACTTTGCTCACGCCTTCCATGAAATGGGAATTAAATCTGTCCCATGAACCTGGCACAAAGTACAATATTACACCCTCCTTTTGACAAAGAGTAATGTAGAGTTTAAGCTACCATCCAAATGCATACAACTGGATCTGCAAAACTTATTTCCAGAAGAAATTGGAAATCTATGTTGCAGATGCTTAAACTTCAGAGATGTTGATAGATGTTAAAATCAGAAGATAATTGGTTCCTATAGTCAATCTGTTATGACTAGAGCTTGCTTTTCTATAGTGCCATCTTAAAGAAAAGAAACATCTCATAGCAGTTCACAACTGGAAATAGCCCAGGAAAGGGATGCCAAGCCACAGGAGGAGAGATGAATGGTATTCTGCAACCTGTGGGCACTGGAGGGATTAGCGTATATAGTTGACACAGAATAACCTGATTTAATTTGCTACCTTTCCTTTGTTTTATTTATAATTTGGGTGTTTATTGTTTGTATTGCTTTTTTTTTTTATAAAGGCCCTTTTGTTAGATTAGCTTTATTTTGTTTGATACTGGAGGTGTTGTCCTAATTGTCTGATAAAATGAGTATAAAAGATGCAGAATTTTGCAGCTTTTTAAATGAAGAGAACAAAGCAGAAGGATTTAGGAAGAGAGTTTGAGAGTGCACCCAAATGATCTGAAGGCTCCGACACCAAATGTGAAGATGAGGGGATAATAGTTTGGGGGACAGTAGGTCAGTAAAGACAGGCGTTGTGAATGAGTAGGACAGGACATGATGATGGCATTGTCAACAAATTTGAGTTTGTGGAGGATAGAGAATGGGAGGCCAGAATAAAGCATACGGAATAGTCAAGCCCAGTGGTGATTAAAATGTTTGTGTAGAGGTGGGCAGTTTTACAGAGGTAGATATAAGCAGTCCTGGTGATAGATGGGATTAAACAAGACGCTCAGATTTCCCAGTCTCGTTCAGTCTCGGCAAGTGATTGGGAAGGGGGTTGGAATGCTATCAGTGGTGATGGAGTAGAGTTTATGGTCTAGCCAAAAACAATGGCTTTCGTCTTGCCACTGTTGAGGACAGAAAGATAAGTCACTGCTGGCGATAGCTGCATTCGGATAGAAAGGAGTGGAACCAAGCTGGACATTGAAGAAGATCGCCATATGCAATGCTTCAGAGGAGTTGTGGAAAACAGCAAGGGTTAATGCAGCACCGAGAGTGGTGTTTGTGACTTTGGCTCGGCTGTCTCGGTGCTGTGAACAGAGCAGAAACTAAATTGGGGATTTTAAATAGGAAGTTTTGAGGGAGATGGGCATGAAGTAGTGGGGAGATGACATGTTGCAGCGCCTCTGAAGGAAGGGAGGTTAGAGGCCAGAAGGATTTACGGTGGATTTTCTGAGGAGTGGTGTGATTACTGTGCTTAAAGATGGAGTTGGATGATGTTTGAGGCAAAGAAACCATTTATGATAATCAGCATGGGAGCCAGCCAGGAGGTGCCATTGGGTGGTCAAAAGTTAAATGGAAAGAGTACCCAAAGGAAAAGAGCTGGGACACGGAGGAAGAGTAAGGAAAGGGCATGGGATGGGGGGATTGGTGGAGGTTGAGAGTAGGGGTGAGAGGAAGAGGAGGCAGTTGCACGGATGGTTTTAATCATATTATATGGGCATATTTGTCCCAAATGCTGGTTGATTGTCCTATGATTCATAGTGTTTGTGTGCTTTTTTTGGTAAAGCATGGTAATTTGTCTGAGATTAGGGTTCTTGACAATTGTAACTGCAAATTGGTTTAATAAAGGTTCTATTTGCTTCACTATCAAACATTATTTGTTTTTATTGATGACACCCAGCTCTACCTCACCGCCACTTCTCTCGACCCCTCCATGAACTCTAAATTGTCAGACTACTTGTCCAGCATCCAGTTCTGGATGAGCAGAAATTTTCTCCAATTGAATATTAGGAAGATCGAAGCCATTGTTTTCGGTCCCTGCCACAACTCCATTCCCTAGCTACTGACTTCATCCCTCTTCCCAACTTCTGTCTGAGGCTGAACCAGACTGTTCGCAACCTTGGTGTCATATTTGACCCTGAAATGATCTTACGACTACATATCCACAGCATAACTATGACCGGCTATTTCCACCTCCGTAATATCGCCCGTCTCCTCCCTTGTCTCAGCTCATCCGCTGCTGAAGCCCTCATCCATGCCTTTGTTACCTCTAGACTTGACTATTCCAATACACTCCTGGCTGGCCTCCCACATTCGACCCTACCTAAACTTGAGGTCATCCAAAACTCGGCTATCCATGTCCTAACTTGCACCAAGTCCCACTCACCCATTACCACTGTGCTCGCTGACCTACATTGGCTTCCAGTTAAGCAATGCCTCGATTTCAAAATTCTCATCCTTATTTTCAAATCCCTCCATGGCCTCGCCCCTCCCTATCTCTGTAATCTCCACCAGCCCCACAACCACCGAGATGTCTGCGCTCCTCTAATTCTTCCCTCTTGAGCATCCCTGATTATAATCGTTCAACCATTGATGGCCGTGCCTTCTGTTGCCTAGGCCCCAAGCTCTCAAACTCCCTGCCTAAACCTCTCCGTCTCTTTACCTCACTTTCCTCCTGCAAAATGCTCCTTAAAACCTACCTCTGATCAAGCTTTTGGTCACTTGCCCTAATTTCTACTTGTGCAGTATGGTGTCAATTTTTAATCTCATAATACCCTGTACTCCTGTGAAGCGCCTTGGGACGTTTCACTACATTAAAGACATGATATAAGGACAAGTTGTTTTACACATCCATATCTTTTTTTAAGTTCAAATGAGTCTGGAGTGATTGTTGGTAATCAGAACATATTGATCTTTTTGGGATAACTGATATTATTTAAATAAATGGCCATAAAGATCATAATTCATTGAAGACCTAGTATCTTTCTTATTGTTATATATGTGGACTTGTATTTACTCTGTACAGCCACCAGAGGGCTCATCCCCTGGAGTCCTAAGAGATCCCATAATCCCTTGGGAGCACAGGTATTTAAGGAGGCTTCACAGGTTGGAGAGATCTTCTTTGAATGGTTGCTGGGGTATGGAGTCAAGTGCTTCTTCGTTCACTGTTGAAGGTCGATTAAGAAGATTACTGAAGTGTTTTCTCCACCTCTCATTTATGCTACTCCTGTCTTTGATCAAAGTGCTGCCATCTGCTGAAAGGAGTGGAGGAGTGCTGGGTTTTGATGGTCCATAGACTGACTTGATGGCGCTGAAGAACATATTTGTATTGTGAGTTTCAGCATAATGTTCCACTTCCTCTGCTTTCGTCTGCCACCATTTATCTTGCATCTGGCGAAGGTCTCTTTGTGCTTTGCTCGGCATGTGTCTGCAGCGGTCCCTCTTGGAAATTGAGGAAGGGTCATTTTGCCATTCTAGGTATGCTTTTTTTCTTTTTATCCAGCGTCTTGCAGATCTGTGTTTTCATCGAACCAGTCTTGGTGTATCTTTTTAAGTCCAAGAGTTGTCTTTGCTGAGTCTGTCTCCATCTGTTTGAGCTTTGTCCATTTCTGTGTGGTGTTGCCGATGAGCGGTCCATGAGACATCAGCCTGTTATCGAGGTCATCGTGGAACTGCTCACGGTAGCACTGATGGTTCAGCCTAGCTGTGTTAAAGGAACTTCTGCTCGGTTTTGGACGCTTGCGCTGAAGTGGAGCAATGTACAGTTAGAGAGTGGATCTGACTGGACGGTGATCTGTCCAGCATTCTGCTCCCCGCATGGCTCTTGTGATTTTTACATCCTTGATGTCTCGCCTTCTTACAATGACATGGTCTTATCATGTGCCATTGCTTAGACCTGGGGTGCATCCAAGTTGTTTTGTACTTGTCGGCCTGCCTGAATAGAGTATTTGTGATAGTCAAGTTGTTCTCCGCGCACATAATCAAGAGGAGGAGGCCATTACTGTTTAATTTTCCTGTGCCGTGCTGTCCAATGACTCCCTTCCAGTGCTTGCTGTCTTTTCCAACTCTCGTTGAAATCACCCAGGATGATCAACTTGTCCCCAGCAGGTGTGGTCCTGACCAGTCTGTCTAGATCTTCATAGAACCTCTCTTTCATCTCATCGGGGCTTGGAAGGGTGGGTGCATAAGCCCTGCCGAAATCTACAAGGCAGTCGGCCCAGCAACACTCTAGGCCTTTTATGACATAATAACTAGCATCTGGGAAGATGAAGACATGCCACAGGACTTCCGTGACGCTATGATAGTTTCCCTTTACAAGAACAAGGACAACAAAGCAGACTGTGGCAACTACAGGGGAATATCGCTTCTGTCCATTGCTGGGAAGATCATTGTCCGCATAGTATTGAACAGACTCATAGCTAGTGTCTCAGAAGTAAATCTTCCAGAAACACAATGTGGCTTTTGACCTGGTAGGAGCGCAGCGGACATGATCTTTGCACTCAGACAAGTGCAGGAGAAGTGCATTGAGCAGAATGTGGACCTGTACGCTGTATTTATTAACCTCACCAAGGCCTTTGATACTGTCAACAGAGCAGCGCTGTGGTCAATCTTGACGAAACTTGGGTGCCCAAGAAGTTTGTCCACATCATTGAGCTGTTGCATGATAACATGAAGTGAAGTGCTCTCAGATGGCACAACCACGGCCCCATTTGCTAGCTCAAATGGAGTGAAACAAGGTTGTGTACTCGCTCCAGTTCTGTTCAACCTATTCCTTACCTGCGTCTTGAACTATTCCATAAAAGACTTGGAGTTTGGGGTCTACCTGAAATATCGATTAGATGGTTCACTGTTCGACCTCCGCCGCCATTCTGCAAAGACCAAAGTATGGAAACGACTCATCCTAAAGGCACTCTTTGCTGACTACTGCGCCCTTATGGCACACAAGGAGAGTGACCTACAATTCATACTCAGCAAATTTGCTGAGGCAACAGAATTGTTTGGCCTAACCATCAGCTTTAGTAAAACGAGGTTCTCTATCAGCCTGCCCCTGGCACCACAGCACCTGCTCCCACTGCTTCATCGGCAGTATGCAACTAAAGTCAGTGGACAGCTTCAAGTGCCTTGGCAGCACCATATCAAGTGATGGTTCCTTGGACAAGGAGATTGATACAAGGATCTGTAAAGCCAGCCAGGCACTTGGTCGCTTGCGCACTAAGGTGTTGAGTCACCACCACATCCGACTGTCAACTAAACTGTTGGTGTATAGAGCAGTTGTTTTCTCATCTCTCCTTTGTGGATGTGAGACCTGGGCACCCTACAGGCGTCACATCAAAAAGTTGGAAGCTTTCCATATGTGCAGTCTCAGATCGATACTCCACATACGCTGGCAAGACCGTGTGTCAAACTTTGAGGTTCTGGAGAGAGCACAATCAACTAGCATCAAGGTGATGATCATGCGAGCCCAGTTCCGGTGGGCTGGACATGTCATCCGCGTGGATGAGTTAAGGATCCCTCATCAGCTCTGTGAAGGTCAAAGACACCAGGGGCGCCCCCACAAGCACTACAAAGATTACATCAAGGCTAACCTCCAGTACTGTGGCGTCTGACCAAAGGACCTCGAGAATACAGCAGCTAATAAAATCCAGTGGCGAACCCTCATGAGGACTGCCTGCCAGACCTTCGAAGAAAGCCGATGTCAACGTCTGCAGGACACTCGAAATAGATGACATCAGGTGGCAGTACTGTCAGCATCAGGCACATCAAACTTCCCTTGTCCGGCGTGCAAGAGACTATGTGCATCCAGAATTGGCCTATACAGCCACTTGAAGACACATGCCATTGATGATTAGCACATCAGCGTCTTTGTTGCATACGACAGACAACCAAGACAGGCTGGAGAGGCACTCTGGAGACATGCAATAAAAGACTACGGTCATACTTTACTTTGAGCTCAGTGTTCAGTCTGACTCTTTCTCCATACACAAGTTATAGAATTTATTGGTGGCCATAGCTGGTATTGAATCTGATGTATCAAGTGGTCACTACAAAATGCCAATTGTTCCTTTGAGTGTGACCAGTGCAATAATTAGCTTCCCAGTGCTTCAATTTCCAAAGCCATCTGCTACATTGTAGCTTCCCTTTGTTGGCTCCTATTCTACATTGATACTTGCTGTTTATGGACATTATTCCAATTTCCATTCTGAAGATCCTGAAATTTTGCAGCTGTGAATTACAGTAAATGGATGATATCTTCTCGAAGCAGGGAGGAGCAAATCATTGAAAAATAGTCTTCTTTGATTTGGAAGAAACTTGGTCTTGATTATACCACCTACTTAATGGATGACGGTATGAGTAAGATTTTTTTCTGTGATGCAGTTAGTGTTGTTTAAAAATTCTTAAATTTATTGCGTTAGCAGCTTTAATAGATCATACTGGAAAGAACTTTAAGCTACCCGTTTTACATACAATTAAATTACTTAAACATACAGTATTGAGAACTTGCAAATGTACAACTTAGGAGCAATAAAGAATACAATTCAAGCTAATTTAACTGGTTAAGCCAAAAATAAAGTTACCCTGTGTTGAATACTTTGTCTACTATAAGAACAGAAGCTGCTTATAAAGCGTGTTTAGCATCAAAAAACATCCTGAGGCCTAATGAGATAAAAATGAAGGCCGAGGTAGATTCTTGGAGGCACTGGTGCAGGGATGAGAAGAGAAGCTATTGCTGCCGATTATTTGGCTATAATTGGGTAGATAAGACTGGAACCAAATGAGGTCAGTCCCCTGAGCTGGAAAACGAAAAAGAGGCATTGAAGGAGGATGGTGTGGTTGACTGTCAAGGCTCCAGAAAGGTTGAGAGGGTCAAGGAAGGATAATGCATCATGGTCACAGTCACAGAGGATACAATTTGTGACCTTGATTAAGGTCATTTAGTAGTGTAGCAGTGGTAGAAACCTGATTGGAGAGATTCTAGCATGGAGTTTCAGGAAAGATGGGCACTGATTTGGGAGGCGACAGTATGATCAAGGACTTTGGAGAGGAAAAGAAGGGGAGTTTGGAGGTGGGCAGTAGTTTAACAAAGACTGAGGAGAGGAATGATAAGAGCAGTTTTGAAAGGACAGGGAGGCAACTATTTACAATGTTAGCTAGTATGGGGACCAGGAAAACTGAATGGTGTGGAAAAGGTTCATCTGGAAGAGTACTTCAAATTGTGTAGGACACAGGGTCACTAGTTTAAACTCTTAAAACAACAACTTGCATTTATATAGCATCTTTAATGAAGTAAATTGTCAAAAGGCAATTCACATTGGGTGTTATCAGACAAAATTTGATATCCAGCCGGATAGAGATATTAGGACTGATGACCAAAAGCTTGGTTGAAGAGGTAGGTTTTAAGTAGCGACTTAGAGGAAGAGAGTGATAGAGAGGTGCAGGGAGGGAATGCCAAGGCTTGGGCCTTAAGCAGCTGAATGGTGGAACAATTGAGGCATTGCAGGACCGGGAGTCAATGTACGTCAGTAAGCACAAGGGTGATGGATTAGCTCAAGTTTAGAGGGTGCAAGGTGGGAGGCTGGACAGGAGAGCATTGGAATAGTCAAATTTGGAGGCAACAAATGGCATAGATGAGGTGGTGGGGAGGTAAAGTTGGGTGTTGTCTGCACACGTGGAATCTAACGTTCTGTCGCTGAGGGGTAGCATGTCAATTAGAAATAAGGGCCAAGGATAGATCCTTGGGGGATTCCAGAGGTAATGGTGCGGGAGCAGAAAGAGAAAGAAATTTAGGACTGATATCGGAAGTGTTTTTTTCTATATAGTAATCAGTACATGGAATGTACTCTTAGATGGAGTAGTGAAGGCCTTTCCTGGAATCTTTTAAATCTGCAGTTGAGGGACTTTAGGGGGTTATTCTGTATGGATGAAATAAGATGGGGCTAAATGGCCGCCTCATCCATTGTGATCTTGTTATTGTTGATGTAAATGCAATTTTCAACAAGGTAAACAAAACCTACTGGAGATAGATAAAGGCAACTTCTTGTAAATGTGTTGAGTATGCTTCCTTGATGGCTCAGCTGAGTATGGTCATCAATAGCTGAACCACACAGACCAGAAATATCCCATGCAACGTATTACCTAGCTGAAGGCTTCTTCATTCATTATATGCTCACTCACTTTTGGCTTGGTCTAGTTTTCTTATTTCGAGTGGGTCTAATGGGCAAAAAAATAATGGACGACGCATGTATATTTAAATATTTGTGAAACTGTAAACTTTTAAATGAGCAGGTGTACTTAATTACAAATCATTAAACCTTTTGTCACAGCTCTGCGAAGCTGCTATTTTAACTAATCTTTTTAAGGCTTTATAAGAAAACAGTCATGGTTTAAATTGAAGTAATTTTTTCGAGGGAACCTGATCCCTTTCAGATTTTATGGATCTGTCACTCCTAATTAAAAGTTAACTGCATACTGCAGGGTCTGGAGTGCATGGTGGACATCGGAAGTGTCCTTTGCTTTTTAATAGTTTTGTTCTTTTAGTTGTGCCCCTTTTAAAAGGGCACCGCTTTTTTGATTGACACTGGGGGAACCCCGGATACATGAAAAACTAGTCAATTCATCTGATACAGAACTCTTTGCTCAGCCCTTGATTCCAAGAATCATAAAAATTTACAGCAAATTTTGTATCCACACCGGCCGACAAAGAGCTATCCAGCCTAATCCCACTTTCCAGCTCTTGGTCCGTAGGTTACGGCACTTCAGGTGCATATCCAAGTACTTTTTTTTAAGATGAAATAATTGTTTTCTTATTTACACTGTTCCTTTTAAAGTCTGAAAAAGATTAGTTAAAACAGTAGCTTATTAGAGCTGTGACCAAAGGCTTAATGATTTGTAATTAAGTATGCCTGCTCATTTAAAACAGTTTAACAGTCTGCCTCTACCACCCTTTCAGGCAGGGAGTTCCATACCCCCACCACCCTCTGGGTGAAAAAATTTCCCCTCAAATCCCTTCTAAATCTCCTACCAATTACTTTAAATATATGCCCCTGGATGTTGACCCCTCTGCTAAGAATATAAGAACATAAGAAATAGGAGCAGGAGAAGGCCATACGGCCCCTCAAGCCTGCTCCGCCATTTAATACGATCATGGCTGATCCGATCATGGACTCAGGTCCACTCCCCTGCCCGCTCTCCATAACCCCTTATTCCCTTACCATTTAAGAAACTTGTCTATTTCTGTCTTAGATTTATTCAATGTCCCAGCTTCCACAGCTCTCTGAGGCAGTGAATTCTACTGATCCACAACCCTCAGAGAAGAAATTTCTCCTCCTCTCAGTTTTAAATGGGCGGCCCCTTATTCTAAGATTATGCCCTCTAGTTCTAGTCTCCCCTATCAGCGGAAACATCCTCTGCATCCACCTTGTCAAGCCCCCTCATAATCTTACACGTTTCGATAAGATCACCTCTCATTCTTTTGAATTCCAATGAGTAGAGGCCCAACCTACTCAACCTTTCCTCAGAAGTCAAACCCCCTCAACCTAGTGAACCTTCTCTGAACTGCCTCCAAAGCAAGTATATCCTTTTGTAAATATGGAAACCAAAACTGCACGCAGTATTCCAGGTGTGGCCTCACCAATACTCTGTACAACTGTAGCAAGACTTCCCTGCTTTTATACTCCATCCCCTTTGCAATAAAGGCCAAGATACCATTGGCCTTCCTGATCACTTGCTGTACCTGCATACTAACCTTTGGTGTTTCATGCACAAGTACCCCCGGGTCCCGCTGTACTGCAGCACTTTGCAATCTTTCTCCATTTAAATAATAACTTGCTCTTTGATTTTTTTTTTCTGACAAAGTGCATGACCTCACATTTTCCAACATTATACTCCATCTGCCAAATTTTTGCCCACTCACCTAGCCTGTCTATGTCCTTTTGCAGATTGTGTGTCCTCCTCACACATTGCTTTTCCTCCCATCTTTGTATCGTCGGCAAACTTGGCTACGTTACACTCAGTCCCTTCCTCCAAGTCGTTAATATAGATTGTAAATAGTTGGGGTCCCAGCACTGATGCCTGTGGCACCCCACTAGTTACTGATTGCCAACCCGGGAATGAACCATTTATCCCGACTCTCTGTTTTCTGTACGTTAGCCAATCCTCTATCCATGCTAATATATTACCTCCAACCCCGTGAACTTTTATCCTGTGCAGTAACCTTTTATGTGGCACCTTGTCAAATGCCTCCTGGAAGTCCAAATACACCACATCCACTGGTTCCCCTTTATGTAAATAGAGGAAGAGAGAAATAGCCCTAATGCTCTTTCTATTGACATTGTGAGTTATCACAGCTCTTTACCAAAGCTTCAAATACAGCAGCTGAGAAATAACCTAAGAATCGGCGATTACTTTGAAGCTTTAATGAGGTGAATTTTTTTTCCCCCCAGGCTAATTGTCATGTGAAACTTTCTATCCCTGCACGATACTATGTACAGTAATGATTATACAGCTGTAGCTACATATTTTATACCATACAGCATAAAAGTGGGTTTAACAAAAACTATTCTGATATTAGATTTGGTAACAGGAATGATGTGGTGCAGGTGATCATTTTCTTAGCTTTTAAAATCGGTTCTCTTCTGCCAAACAGAATCTTCCTTTTTAACAAAGATGGGAATCCAAACAAGCGGAATGTACATAATGAGACTGCTTTGCATTTGTTGTGCATGGGACCGCATATCATGCTACCTGAAGCAGCTTTGCAGCCCCGCCTTGCACGGCCCAATGAAGATGATGGCAAGAGAGCTGAATGTCTACAGTTGATTCTTAAGTGGAAGGGTGCAAGGCTGGATCAAGGTGAATTCGAGAAAGCTGAAAGCAATGCCATTGATAACAAAAAGAGCACACCTTTGCACTATGCTGCTGCCTCAGGGATGAAAACATGTGTAGAGGTAATTGCATTCTCGCTGCTATATGGTTTAGATATTTTGTCATGTTTGGATACCAATAATAGTTATACACATTATGTAAAGCAGATAGCCAGGAGGTTAAATGGATATTCTAGAATGATGTATGCTAATTTGTTTTCCTATTTTGAGATGGTCAGATCAGTCAAATAAACCCTTATTTTCATTTTCAAATTCAACATATTTATAAAAACATGGCATTGGAAAATTTGCAGAAAACCATACTATCTCAAATGTGTGTCCACATTTTACATTTACAATTTTGTGACGATAAATTTATTTTATTTAACATGATACAGTTTAAAAGTTTTGCAGATTAATTTATATAAAACATAACCAATACTACAGTGCATTTAAACACCAAAAGGTGGCACAAAAGTGTAGGGGTAACATAGATTCAATTCTCTCACTTTTTATAGAGTAGTGATCTTAGCCATGCTACTGCCAGGTGGTGGCAAGCAAATGGCAGATGCCTGCATGTGGAAAGAACAACAAATCTCAGAGACTGACCACAGGGCTACAGCACAGCTGCAGGGCTTTCAGCAAAGACCGAAGAGTACTTTGCCAGCAACAAAGGGTATGTGGCCTGCTGAAACCAGCTTGAGTGAGGGGTAAAGAATAACCACTTAGTGTACCTTTGAAAAACAAAATTAGTTTGAAATTAATGTGGTTTCAACAAGATATGCAAGCATAACTGAAGCTTTTTTCATTTGCAGTGTGCTGTAAAATCGGGTGACCACCTTTTCATCTGTTTCAGTAGCATTGAGTGCCCCAATGACTTTATCTGAAGTTTATTTTAATACATTATTGGAATGCAGTGTCTGTTGCAGGGCATGTCTTGAAAAGGCAAAAGTTCGGGCTTACAGTTTTTTAAAAACTGCAAAAGCGGGAGTTTCTGAATTTTAAATTGAACTACTGCTAAAGAAAAATGATTAAAAATGAAAAGTTCGGAGTATTTTGGAAAACCAAGTATTTATTCTTTGGTGATGTACCTAATATTTTGTATTGTCCATCCATATTCCTTAATCGGGATAATGGCATGTTGTAGTGCCCAAAAATCTTTTAGCTCAAACACTTGTCAGATGTTGAATATATATATTTTTTTCCTGATCTCTGTTTTGAAATCATGTAGATTATCTTATTCTGCACTACATGTATGGATAAAGCATTTTTTTTTAAACTGGCAACAATGCTGGTGAAAAATTTATGGTATCACATGGTCATTGAGTAAAGAACATATTTCACAACTGACCTGGCCAGACTCCAGTGACTAAGCCATTGATACATTATGTAGGGCACAAATTGAATCGTTTTTTGTAGTTACTAAGTACATTGTGAACTTTTGTGAAAGAATTGGAAAATATTGACACTGTCATTCTATCTGCTATGGTGAATTTTTATGCTCATTGAGGTGAAGGGTGCTTATGCAGGAGAAAGGAACTTTATTTGCGATTTTTTTTTTCTCTTTAAATCGTACTAAAGTCAGTAATCATTCTGGTGAATAAAATATTTCACAACTGACCTGGCCTTATACCTCAAGACAAATAAGCAATAGTATTAGCTGCTAACAGCTCCAGGTTCGGTATAACATGACCAGATGCAGAGTAGAGCTCACTCTATGGGCCCAAGTTTCGGATCTGGTGAAAACGGCGCACCTCCGAGACTTACGTGACCTGCCTGGGCTCGAAGGTGCGCCGGAATATTCTGCAGCAATTCTCCGGTCCTCCTGGACCGTGGCGCAGCGTGGTGTGGCGTGGCGCAGCGTAGTCTGCCTGGGGAGGAGACTGCCTGCAGGGGGGAGGGGCTAGGGATCATGCCGCCTTCTCAGAGCCGGCAGCGTTGCGCATGCGCGCTGGAGCATGCGCGCCTATGCAATGGCTCGGGAGAGCGTGGATACCGGGGGGGTGGGGGGCGTGGCAACAGGGATGGAGGGGGGAGCGTGGCATGGGTTGGGGGGGCCACTCAATGATCGAAGGGCTGGAGGAGAGAGCAGGGGTGCCTCCTTCCAGCCTCTCCCCCGCACCCCCGACACGCGCGCGCCCACCCCCCGACGCGCGTGCGCGCGGCCCCCCCTCCCCCCCAGGCACGC
This sequence comes from Pristiophorus japonicus, assembly GCF_044704955.1. Taxonomy (NCBI): domain Eukaryota; kingdom Metazoa; phylum Chordata; class Chondrichthyes; family Pristiophoridae; genus Pristiophorus; species Pristiophorus japonicus. The sequence goes on along the minus strand of NC_091981.1, from coordinate 215,293,882 downwards.
ATACGCGAGCGAGCACACCCCACCCCACCCCCACCCCGCACCCCTCAGCCCTCACTGTCAGATACAGAGAGAGAGACACACTACAGAGAGAGACACCTTCCCTTCACATAAAGGTAGGACTTCTATCTTTTATTGATTGATTACTTATTACTTTGGTCTTGGTGCTTTAGGTGCAGGGTTCCTTCTATTTTTTATTAATTAATTGCTTATTACTTTTTGTGCTTCATTTAGTGCTTGGTGCTTTAAATGTACTGCTTTGTTTAGTGCTTAGTGCTTTAAATGTACTTTGATTCTTTAATGTTGTGAAGGTGTTCATGGAAAATCCTCTAACTTCCCTTACCCCCCTGCTGTTGTGATGTTGATGTGTCCTTTGTGTTTAATGCTTCCCACACGCCGTCTCTGGCTGTGCCTGCACTAAACTTAACTCTAGGTAAGGTTTTTCAGAACTTACAAAAGTGGACACTTACTCCATCCTAAGTTAGTTTGTAGTAAGTTTTCACTGCCGAAACTTGCAAAACAGGCCTGAGTGGCTGGACACACCCCCTTTTGAAAAAAAAGTACCTTACCTAAAGCCAACCTAAACTAACTCACTAGAACTGGAGCAAACTAATATCCGAGAATTGCAATTTCTAACATACTCCAAACTAAACTAGTTGCTCCAAAAAACTAGGAGCAGCTCCAAAAAACTAGGAGCAACTCCACCCGAAACTTGGGCCCAATATCACTGTCTTGACCACAACCAATAAAAACACCAATGTGGTATTTTCATTTCCCGCATTAGACGTGCTTATAGACTTTTCTAAAAATTCAGTGTTACATTGAAGGAGGCTGAGACTGTTCAAACTCTGTTTATTTAAGCCCTTTAGAGCCAGCAGAGAGAACAGTCTAGGGTGGCTTTGAACCCATGTTCAAGAGATGAAAGAAGCTTGTGCTAATCACTATCCACTAATCTCTATTTGATTCCTTAAAGGCCATATTGACATAAATGTACTGCAATATATTAGGAAGATGAAATATATAAATAACAACTTTTAACTCCTGCTTCACAGCATTTTCTGTTTGACTGTTGCATGGACATGTGTTGTATTTGGGGATTACATAGGTTATAATAGAAATGACACTACAGAAGCAAGCTGTTAAGCCCAACCAGTCCTCTTGGTATTTATCCTCCACAGGAGATGTAGTCCCAATCCCATGTATCTGTCCTGTTCATTTAATTCCCTTTCCTTCAAGCGCCTGTCCAATATATGCTTAAATGCTGAGATGGTCTCTGCTTCAATCACTAATTCCTCTGTGTAAAAATAAAATGTTTTTCCTGTTCTCTGTCCTAAATCTTTCATTCCAGACCCTTAATCACAGGAAACAGACTTTCTATCTACTGTAACCCATCCTTTCAACGTCTATCAAATCACCCCATAATCTTTGTTCGAACAAAACAGCCCCAATTTTTCAAGTTACCCTTTTGTAATTCCTCATATCAGGGAAAAGGTGTTGCACGTGTTTCTTACTGCCTCGATTTTGCTTCAAGTTCACTCTTTTAGTAACTTAGCGCGCACAATACCAAAAAGCAGTGGAATGAAATAATACTTCAAACAATTTTGTTTAAAACTTCATGTTCTGATATGTACAAATCCAATATAGGCTCACAAATGTAATATAACTTAGTATTAGTTCCTTATTTAAATGTCACGTAATATAACGACAATGTAATTGTTTTCATATTTTTAACAAACCCTAGTGGTATCCCCTTGTTTCGTTTAACCACCTTCCCTCCCCAACCTACTCATGAGTGTGTCTCTCCTCTCCTATTCTTTCTTCCCTTCCCCCCCCTCCCCCCCCATTCAGAAGTCTTTCCCCCTGTTGTTCTCATGCTCTTTTCCTCATTTTCTTTCTTTTTCCCCCACCCTTGCTTCCTCCTTATCCTTTTTCATTTGCACCACACAATTGGTGAAATCAATTAGAAAGGAGAAGAACATAAATTTCAACACCTGGTCAACAAGGCTAAAAAGAAATGGATGAATGGTTTGTTGGTCATGACATAGACAGCCAACTGTACACGATGTTATAAAGATGTATTGATATATTGTGTATCATTTTAAACATTATCAATAAAACTTAAATCTTCGTGACAGTTGGTAGTGCCTTTAACCACTGGTCCAACTGTTTTATTGGGATTCACTTAAAATATCACCTCTCTGATTTGCATGGTCTGAATTTGCTAACCGTATTAAAACTTGGACAAAAAGACAGCTTTTTATTCTTCCTCGATTTCAGCTTTTAGTTAAGTATGATGCAGACCTGTTTGCAGAAAATGAAAACCGAGACACTCCCTGCGACTGTGCGGAGAAACAACATCACAAGGATCTTGCTCTCAATCTTGAGTCACGGATGGTATTTTCACGAGATCCAGAAGCTGAAGAAGTGGAAGCAGAGTATGCAGCTTTGGACAGAAAAGAGGTACAGTTTTCTAAAATATTTATTTTACAGCTGTTTGGCACTTGTAGTGCTGAATAAATGAGCTTCATACAGTTGCCACAAGTACTATCTCAAGATGTATATTCCAGTCAAATTTGTTTTCAGTTATGCTGAGACAAAATGGGAGATTTTTTTAGCGACCAACAACAGATTGACTCTGGATCAAAGGAGGCGATATTTTAGGGGTGACAAAAAGCTTGTTTGAAGAGTTGGGTTTCAAGAGGGTTCTTAAAGGTGGAGAACAGAAGGGTTCAGGATGGGAATTCCTAAGTGTAGAGCCTAGATGACTGAAAGCTGCCAATGGTGGGGAAAATGGCGGTAAGAGAAGGGATAACCAGCCGTGGATAACCAAGGAAATAAAGGAGAGTATCAAATTAAAAACCAATGCGTATAAGGTGGCCAAGGTTAGTGGGAGATTAGAAGATTGGGAAAATTTTAAACAACAGCAAAGAATGACTAAGAGAGCAATAAAGAAAGGAAAGATAGATTACGAGGGTAAACTTGCGCAAAACATAAAAACAGATAGTAAAAGCTTTTACAGATATATAAAACGGAAAAGAGTGACTAAAGTAAATGTTGGTCCCTTAGAAGATGAGAAGGGGGATTTAATAATGGGAAATGTGGAAATGGCTGAGACCTTAAACAATTATTTTGCTTCCATCTTCACAGTGGAAGTCACAAAAACCATGCCAAAAATTGCTGGTCACAGGAATGTGGGAAGGGAGGACCTTGAGACAATCACTATCACTAGGGGGGTAGTGCTGGACAGGCTAATGGGACTCAAGGTAGACAAGTCCCCTGGTCCTGATGAAATGCATCCCAGGGTATTAAAAGAGATGGTGGAAGTTATAGCAGATGCATTCGTTGTAATCTACCAAAATTCTCTGGACTCTGGGGAGGTACCAGCAGATTGGAAAGCAGCTAATGTAACTCCTCTGTTTAAAAAAAAAGGAGGCAGACAAGGCAGGTAACTATAGGCTGGTTAGTTTAACATCTGTAGTGGGGAAAATGCTTGAAACTATCATTAAAGAAGAAATAGCGGGATATCTAGATAGGAATAGTGCAATCAAGCAGACGCAACATGGATTCATGAAGGGGAAATCATGTTTAACTAATTTACTGGAATTCTTTGAAGATATAACGAGCACGGTGGATAGAGGTGTACCGATGGATGTGGTGTATTTAGATTTCCAAAAGGCATTCAATAAGGTGCCACACAAAAGGTTACTGCAGAAGATAAAGGTTGGCGGAGTCAGTGGAAATGTATTAGCATGGATAGAGAATTGGCTGGCTAACAGAAAGCAAAGAGTCGGGATAAATGGGTCCTTTTCGGGTTGGAAATCGGTGGTTAGTGGTGTGCCACAGGGATCGGTGCTGGGACCACAACTGTTTACAATATACATAGATGACCTAAAAGAGGGGACAGAGTGTAGTGTAACAAAATTTGCAGATGACACAAAGATTAATGGGAAAGCGGGTTGTGTAGAGGACACAGAGAGGCTGCAAAGAGATTTAGATAGGTTAAGCGAATGGGCTAAGGTTTGGCAGATGGAATACAATGTCGGAAAGTGTGAGGTCATCCGCCTTGGGGGAAAAAAAAAACAGTAAAAGGGAATATTATTTGAATGGGGAGAAATTACAACATGCTGCGGTGCAGAGGGACCTGGGGGTCCTTGTGCATGAATCCCAAAAAGTTAGTTTGCAGGTACAGCAGGTAATCAGGAAGGCGAATGCAATGTTGGCCTTCATTGCGAGAGGGATCGAGTACAAAAGCAGGAAGGTCCTGCTGCAACTGTATAGGGTATTGGTGAGGCCGCACCTGGAGTACTGCGTGCAGTTTTGGTCACCTTACTTAAGGAAGGATATACTAGCTTTGGAGGGGGTACAGAGACGATTCACTCGGCTGATTCCGGAGATGAGGGGGTTACCTTATGATGATAGATTGAGTTGACTGGGTCGTTACTCGTTGGAGTTCAGAAGGATGAGGGGTGATCTTATAGAAACATTTAAAATCATGAAAAGGATAGACAAGATAGAGGCAGAGAGGTTGTTTCCACTGGTCGCGGAGACTGGAACTAGGGGGCACAGTCTCAAAATATGGGGGAGACAATTTAAAACTGACTTGAGAAGGAATTTCTTCTCCCAGAGGGTTGTGAATCTGTGGAATTCTCTGCCCAAGGAAGCAGTTGAGGCTAGCTCATTGAATGTATTCAAGTCACAGATAGATAGATTTTTAACCAATAAGGGAATTAAGGGTTATGGGGAGCGGGCGGGTAAGTGGAGCTGAGTCCACGGCCAGATCAGCCATGATCTTGTTGAATGGCGGAGCAGGCTCGAGGGGCTAGATGGCCTACTCCTGTTCCTAATTCTTATGTTCTTATGGAAAAGGGGTGGGAATGCACAGGAGGTCAGAAGAACAGTTTATTGCGAGGTTGTTGGGGCCAGAAAAACTTAGAGCTAGGGAGGGGGAGAACCATCAAAGGACTTAAACAAAAGGATAGGAGTTTTAAATTTGAGGTGTTGGGGGACCAGAAGCCAATGTAGGTCAGTGAGGACATTGTGTTGTATTGATGTGGGATGGGCCAGAATGGTAAGTTGAGTGGTTGGCAATTTAGTGGGAAGGGATTAACGGTTGAGATGAGATCAGAGAGGGCATGGGGTTAATCGAGAAGCTAGAGATGATGTGTCGTCAGGATCAACGTTCCCTATAAGGTACACGGCCTCTGCTGGTTCTGCGTAACCTGTGACTGGCTTTATCAGTATTGCACGAAACTGTGAATGGGCCGTGAAGATGCTGCGTACCCCGTCCCCCCCCCCCCCCCAAAAAAAAAAATAAGAGGGAACATTGGTCAGGACTGAAAGAAAGAAAAAAAGACTTGCATTTATACAGCGCCTTTCATGGCCACTGGACATTCCAAAGTGCTTGACAGCCAATGAAGTACTTTTGAAGAGTAGTCACTGTTATAATATAGGACTAGGCCAAGAGGGAGCCTAGGGAAAGGTTTGGCTCTGGATAATGAAGGGTGGTGGGGGAAGGGAGGTAGGGGGGAAATGGAGGCAGTTGAATAGACTGTCTCAATCTTCATGACAATCCAAGTTCCTCCTAATTTTTTTTGGAGTCATGCGGGCCCTTTAACTGACTACGTGGCCCATTCAAAAGTTGCCACAAACGCAGTTTTTTCAATTTTAAAAACCGGATCGCTGGCTGCACGGGACTCTTGAAGCGCTGCGTGACCGTGCAGCTTAAAGGGAATATTGGTGACAATTAAGTCCCAAGCTTGCACAGTCACCTCTGGCAGCCCAACTATTTCTTCGATCACCAAGGCTGCTTACTTCCGCTTCCGCATTGTTGCCCACCTGTTTTTCATCTTACCCCACCATTGCTGAAACCTTGAATCATGCTTTCATCACCTCCGGGCTCCACTTCTCTAATACACTCCTTGTCAACTTCCCAAATTTCACCCGACACAAAACTCCAACATATCGAGAACACTGCCTCCCACAGCCTATCATGCATGAAATTACGCTCGTCTCTCGTCCCTGTTTTCACTGCACTGAGAATGGGGACTCAGAGCATGTTAGTGTTCCAAATTCTCACTCTTGTCTATAAATTCTTGCTTAGTTTGCTACATCTCTCCCCACCTTCAGAAGACTCCTTAAAAACCTCTCCTAACTATATTTTCAGTCACCGTTCGGGTTCCAGTTTCTCTTTCTAAGGCACCTTGGGATGCCTGAAAATTGATCCCAACCTCCAAAATCTTGTAATTCCTGTGATTCTTCTGTGTTCTTTTAGCTGTACATGGAAAAGACCATCTGTCCTAGGAGGCATCTCCTAAAAGTAAAAGTTAACTGCCATGCGCTTTGCTTATTTGTGTCCATTGAACAGGGAAAGATGTGGAAACCAGCAGCATAACTGTAATCTGACAATCCATATTGCTGTATATCGGTCTGGTAGTAGAAGATGCCGGGTAAATGTTTCAACTCCGGGGGAAAAAAAATTCCCTTTAAGGCAGTTTGATTATAGCTATTTGCACTACTGATGATACTACTGAGAACATTGCATTTAAATAAGTTTCAGCCCATGCAAGTGATTAATTAATTGGATGTAAATGTTACCACTATAGCCTGCTGCTAAGATGAGGAAATGTATCTTTAACCAAATTAAGTTTATTTCTCTACTGTTACTGGATTATTTGTTCATTGAAATTCTGAGCCACTTGATGCATACAAATTGGCCAGAAATAGCAGCGAACCTGGGGACTGGGAGAAATTTAGAACTCAGCAGAGGAGGACAAAGGGTTTGATTAGGGCAGGGAAAATGGAGTATGAGAAGAAGCTTGCAGGGAACATTAAGGCGGATTGCAAAAGTTTCTATAGGTATGTAAAGAGAAAAAGGTTAGTAAAGACAAACGTAGGTCCCCTGCAGTCAGAATCAGGGGACGTCATAACGGGGAACAAAGAAATGGCAGACCAATTGAACAAGTACTTTGGTTCAGTATTCACTAAGGAGGACACAAACAACCTTCCGGATATAAAAGGGGTCAGAGGGTCTAGTAAGGAGGAGGAACTGAGGGAAATCTTTATTAGTCGGGAAATTGTGTTGGGGAAATTGATGGGATTGAAGGCTGATAAATCCCCAGGGCCTGATGGACTGCATCCCAGAGTACTTAAGGAGGTGGCCTTGGAAATAGTGGATGCATTGACAGTCATTTTCCAACATTCCATTGACTCTGGATCAGTTCCTATGGAGTGGAGGGTAGCCAATGTAACCCCACTTTTTAAAAAAGGAGGGAGAGAGAAAGCAGGGAATTATAGACCGGTCAGCCTGACCTCAGTAGTGGGTAAAATGATGGAATCAATTATTAAGGATGTCATAGCAGCGCATTTGGAAAATGGTGACATGATAGGTCCAAGTCAGCATGGATTTGTGAAAGGGAGATCATGCTTGACAAATCTTCTGGAATTTTTTGAGGATGTTTCCAGTAAAGTGGACAAACGAGAACCAGTTGATGTGGTATATTTGGACTTTCAGAAGGCTTTCGACAAGATCCCACACAGGAGATTAATGTGCAAAGTTAAAGCACATGGGATTGGGGGTAGTGTGCTGATGTGGATTGAGAACTGGTTGTCAGACAGGAAGCAAAGAGTAGGAGTAAATGGGTACTTTTCAGAATGGCAGGCAGTGACTAGTGGGGTACCGCAAGGTTCTGTGCTGGGGCCCCAGCTGTTTACATTGTACATTAATGATTTAGACGAGGGGATTAAATGTAGTATCTCCAAATTTGCGGATGACACTAAGTTGGGTGGCAGTGTGAGCTGCGAGGAGGATGCTATGAGGCTGCAGAGTGACTTGGATAGGTTAGGTGAGTGGGCAAATGCGTGGCAGATGAAGTATAATGTGGATAAATGTGAGGTTATCCACTTTGGTGGTAAAAACAGAGAGACAGACTATTATCTGAATGGTGACAGGTTAGGAAAAGGGAAGGTGCAACGAGACCTGGGTGTCATGGTACATCAGTCATTGAAGGTTGGCATGCAGGTACAGCAGGCGGTTAAGAAAGCAAGTGGCATGTTGGCCTTCATAGCGAGGGGATTTGAGTACAGGGGCAGGGAGGTGTTGCTACAGTTGTACAGGGCCTTGGTGAGGCCACACCTGGAGTATTGTGTACAGTTTTGGTCTCCTAACTTGAGGAAGGACATTCTTGCTATTGAGGGAGTGCAGCGAAGATTCACCAGACTGATTCCCGGGATGGTGTGACTGACCTATCAAGAAAGACTGGATCAACTGGGCTTGTATTCACTGGAGTTCAGAAGAGTGAGAGGGGACCTCATAGAAACGTTTAAAATTCTGACGGGTTTGGACAGGTTGGATGCAGGAAGAATGTTCCCAATGTTGGGGAAGTCCAGAACCAAGGGTCACAGTCTAAGGATAAGGGGTAAGCCATTTAGGACCGAGATGAGGAGAAACTTCTTCACCCAGAGAGTGGTGAACCTGTGGAATTCTCTACCACAGAAAGTAGTTGAGGCCAATTCACTAAATATATTCAAAAGGGAGTTAGATGAAGTCCTTGCTTCTCGGAGGATCAGGGGGTATGGCGTGAAAGCAGGAAGGGGGTACTGAAGTTTCATGTTCAGCCATGAACTCATTGAATGGCGGTGCAGGCTAGAAGGGCTGAATGGCCTGCTCCTGCACCTATTTTCTATGTTTCTATGCCATATTTCAAATTTTGAGCAAATCAGCTGAGCCTAGAAGATGCAATGGGAAAATAGCCGATTTCCATTAATAGAGATATGAATACTGTTCAGTTTGAAACTGTTGCCTTACTTTAGCATTTTGAAATGTTAATTCCTACATTATGAATTGTTCATCATAATGGGGCTAACATTCTGGTGGGAGGCTTCCTTCGGACAAACTCCTCTGACCCAAAAATATTTTGGGGTGGTCCCGGAGGTGCCTTTGATTCCGGCAGGAGGCCTTCATTCCATGCGTAGTGTACGGGGAGCCCCGAACATGTGAAAATGCTGGCGTCACGTGGGCCTGGACCACCAATCACACTGCAGTATTCTCATTGATAATAATGGGAACTCCGTTTTTACAAGTTCACATTACTATCAATGAGAATAAACCCCTAAAACAAGAAACACAACATAAATAAATAAAACACCTCACATATTTAAAATTAATTGAAATTAAAGTTAAATGTTTCAGAAAATATTTTTTTTTAAATGTTTTTTGTGTTTTAATACGGTTTAAAATAAACTTACTTTAATGGACAGGATTTTTAAACAATGTGTTTTTAAATGTAATTTGTATATGTTTTAAAACTCTTACGCTGGTAAAAGTAGGCTATATGCCTGCTTTCACCAGGTGTTAGAGTTTGAATGACATTCGCTGGGCAAGAAATGGGCACATAGCCCAATCTCTCCTGCACAAATGTCCTCCTGGGGATGTGGAGGATCTGTCAAGACAAATCGGAAAAAACAGTTTTCCACGCATGCGCATCGCGCCCCAAAGCTGCTTTTGCGAGGCCTCGCAGGGTACGTTCATCAGGGTATGTTCATATGGACCCATTGAGGCTGGAATTTTAGCCCCAATAACATTAGTTTCAGAATTTGGAAAGAAACCAGTGTTTTTTGTAGGTGACCCACATGTTTGTAATGAACTTTGTAGCTGATGATTTTATGTAAAAAATGTGATTGGCAGAGTTTTAGTTTCAAACTACAAGTCTTTATCTGATTAATATCTTTTGGTATTTTCTCCCACTCTGAAGCCATATGAGGGCTTAAGGCCACAGGACCTGAGGAAGCTCAAGGATATGCTGATAGTGGAAACTGCAGACATGCTTCAAGCCCCGCTTTTTACTGCAGAGGCACTGCTCCGAGCCCACGGTAAAGTAATTAACTGTTGGACTAAGGGTCACGGTTGTAATATACAGCTTTTAATTGTCATTTGTGGTACATTTTAAAATCCAATGTCCAAACTCACATTTTGTCTTTCCTTAATAATTGCTTGCTGTTTATTCGATGCTAGTTTATAGTGTAACTACCTTCATTATTTCTACATCCACGCCAGAGGTGAATATTAAATTGCAGCTTGAATGTGTTATCACTTGTGCGTTAGTGGTGAAACAGCGTGGCGGCCCCGACCTGCGAGAGACCATCAGCAGCAGTTCGGGGCCATAAAAGGAGTGGTGAGCAGTGGCCCCTGGACAGCGTGGCGGCCCCGACCTGCAAGAGACCATCAGCAGCCCCTGGACAGCGCAGCAGCCCCTGGACAGCGCGGCGGCCCCGACCTGCAAGAGACCATCAGCGGCCCCTGGACAGCGCGGCGGCCCCGACCTGCAAGAGACCATCAGCGGCCCCTGGACAGCGCGGCGGCCCCGACCTGCAAGAGACCATCAGTGGCCCCTGGACAGCGCGGCGGCATGCCACTTCAGGGAGCAGCACGAGCTGGTACAGGAGGGCAATGGCAGCGAAGAGTGACGTCAGCAAGGTCCAGGTCGGTGATTGGAGCGTGAGCAGATGCGGCGAGATCGGGCGAAGGATCTGTGAGAGACTGTGGAGGGATGTGATCGGGGCCCAGGGAGGCATGAGTTCGGGGCTAGGGGCCCAGGGGCAGCACGGGCCAGCCCACACTGCGATATGTGTGCGAACTAGGTCCGTGCAGCAGAGCTGGTCTCCAGTTGTCTTGGGTAATCCTCACCACTGGACCAAGACCTAGCTCGCTCAAGCCTGTGTGGTGGCAGGTGTGCAACAGCCACCACACGTTTAATAAAAAAAAAAAATCCACGCACAGGCATCCTTGAGGATGTAGTTCGGGTTCTTCATTCGAAACACCTGTGAACTCATCCTTTTTTTGGCGTGGAAGCAAGTCATCCTCATTTCGAGGGACTGCCTATGATAATGATGATGACGATCTTCATATAAGCAGTTGATTTCAAAAGGCTGTCAAGAAAAATGCTTTAAGCCATGTTAGCTTAACTGAATGAGAAGAAAAAAAAGTCTATGAATCTAAACTAAAAACACAATGCTGATGTATGTCGTCATGCAAGAAAGTCCACGTTTTGGATAGAGACCTTCACCACTTAATTTGAATCCTAGCCATTAACCAGTATATTACAATAAGTAGTAAATAGTGAAGACCTCATTGGGAGGTTTAGTGAGCCTGACTAAGTGAACAGCATTAACATCAGAAGGGGTGGTCTTTGACCCAGGATTGCCTTGTCATTTTGGCTGCTCCATACAATCAATTTCTGTTAACTCTTTCAAATCAGTATACTCACTGTCATTACAGTCCTCACCATTTATCGTGAGGTTGTTAGTGCAAAAGTGATTTGCCAATTTTACATGGTGGCCTGTGTAAACGGACAGTTGAGATCCTGGAGGTGGCCAGCAACATGGATCATTTTCGAGTTGCAAGAAAGTTATTTTGCACAGTACCTTGGACAGGAGTTCTTAAAGACAAAATAAATGCAGAGATTGTTGTAGATTTCTACTATATTTGTAATTTAATACAGTACTGTAACTGGGACTAAAGTAGGACTGAGTGAGGCACTATGTTGGAGTGGGGGAGTGTGGAATTCTTTGCATGGTCAATCAATACAGAGTACCACCAGGACCATCTGTACAATTGGCCAATTTCATGGAAGCATTGATATTGTGGCACAGGAGGAGCTACCCACTCTAATCCTTCCTGTGTATAACGTGGGTGAGTGGTTTAGACCAGGATTGCTCTCAATTCTGTAACCCCACCTGCCTTCACCACGCCCGCTCTTTGGCCAACAACTGCACACCTTTAAATAGTCAGATCAGGAAAGGTTGTTACCCAGAGTCTAAATTACTCTCTCTGAAGAAATCAACTCTAACATGGTAACCAGGAAACCGGTTAAATTTCAATCCTGTAATTTACAGAATCCACCCAATTTAATTTGATATAATCTGAGTTTAATTGAAGTAAAGTTCCACATTGATCAGTGTTGAACAGGAAGATAACAATTCATTAAATTGTCTGGGGGACCCTTAATACAGCAGTTTCTGTCCGAAAAAAACAGAGTACTTAAGATGCTAAAACTGGCAACCTTGAAATTGATCTTTTTAGATGATAAGTGACTGCCCACTTTAAACAAGGATGTTTTAAGTGGTGGGGACCGCATTAATAGTTGACATGAAAAGAAAATCAATAAATTGTTGGGGAAAAAATGGTTGCGTTTTCTTTCCTTTTAATATATCTGTAATGCATGGTGCAAAGCTCTGAGATTGAATTGGTACGCTGCTCGTAAAGTGGTGCTACTTTGAAGTGTAATTTTGTTTCTCTATTTAAAGGAATCTGAGAGCTACAGAACAATTTGTTACCGTTTACTGTGATCTTTCTAATAGCACAGTGCAAATATAAATGAGGATTAAAACATTTCAGATCCCTGCAGGGTTAAATGATAAATGCTGTGCAGATTAGTGATTGCTTTTATGGAACCTATTATTTATTTATATCCACATTGCTTCCTGTGGCCCCTTGCTGGACAGGATGAGGAGAGCAAACTTGGAAAGGTCAAGGCATGGCTGCAGGATTAATAAAACTGTTGGAATAGAAATTGAAGGCATAGCTGAAATAGTGAGAAAATACTATTCGAGGATAAAGGGAAAGAAATCTACGAATCTACCTGGTGGTCCAGGAGGTTTGTATATTCGCACTCCTGGGCCTCTATGCATAGGCCTGCATAGAGGTCAACGTATCCCAGGGACGCATGCGGTTCACAAGTACCCCGGGATCACGTGGGGTGGGCCGACCAATAAAAGAAGGAAATCTCCATTCGTACTTACGGGGTTCCCGTTTCAGATTCCTCAAGTATGAATGGGAATCACACAAAATACATGAACACATGAAATAAATGGGGGGAAAAAAAATTACAGTCCGTCCCACACAACCACGATACCCCATGTATCGCAACATTTTACACTCTACCCCACCCGGAGCCATGCGATCTCCTGGGAGAAGCACAAAAACAGATTTAAAAACCCAGGCCAATTGGGGGGAAAAAATCTGGGAAAATTGCTCTCACCCATCCAGGCGATCGAAACTAGTCCAGCAGATCACTCTGGCTGTATTAGATTCCCTGAAGTACTTACCACCGTGTCTGTGCCAACCAACAAGAGGTTATCTAGTCTAATCCCACTTACCAGCTCTAGGTGTGTAATCCTGCAGGTTACAATACTTCAAGTGCACATCCAAGCACCTTTTAAATGTGGTGAGGGTTTCCGCCTCCACCACCCTTCCAGGCAGTGAGTTCCAGACCCCCGCAACCCTTTGCGTGAAGAAGCTTCCCCTCAAATCCCCTCTAAACATTCCACCAACCACCCTAAACCTATGCCCCCTCGTAATTGACCCTTACACCATGGAAAATAGGCCCTTGCTATCCACTGTATCCAATCCCATCAAAATTCTATGTACCTCAATGAGTTCTCCTCTCAGCCTCCTCTGTTCCAAAGAGAACAAAACCAACCTAGCCAATCAGTCCTCATGGCTAAGATTGTCCTTTCCTGGTAGCATCCGCGTAAATCTTTCATCGGCACCCTCTTCAGTGCAATCACGTACTCCCTATAATATGGCGACCAGAACTGCATGCAGTACTCCAGCTGTGGCCTAACCAGTGTATTATACAATTTAAGCATAACCTCCTTGCTCTTGTATTCTATGCCTCGGCTAATAAAAGCAAGCCGCCTTAACCACCTTATCCACCTGGCCTGCTACTTTCAAGGAGCTGTGGAAAAGCACTCCAAGGTCCCTTTGTTCATCTACACTTATTAAGTGGCCTTCCGCTTAATGTGTATACCCTTTCCTGATTAGCCCTCCCCAAGTGCATTACCTCACACTTCTCCGAATTAAATTCCATTTGCCACTGCTCTGCCCACCTGACCAGTAGATTGATATCTTCCTGCAGTCCGTGACTTTCCTCTTCATTATTAACCACACAGCCAATTTTAGTGTCATCTGCAAACTTCTTAATCATACTCCCTATATTCAAATCTAGATCATTGATGTATACCACAAAAAGCAAGGGACCCAGTACTGAACCCTGCAGAACCTCACTGGAAACATCCTTCCAGTCACAATAACATCCATCAACCATTACCCTTTGCTTCCTATCTCTAAGCCAATTTTGGATCCAACTTGCCACTTTGCCCTAGATCCAATGGGCTTTTACCTTCATGACCAGTCTGCCATGTGGGACCTTATCAAAAGCTTTGCTAAAGTCTATATACACTACATCGTACGCACTTCAGGATTTTTTCCAATAATTTTCCCACCACTGAGGTAAGGCTGACAGGCCTGTAATTACTCGGCCTATCCCTTTCTCCCTTCTTAAACAAGGGCACCACATTAGCAGTCCTCCAGTGCTCAGGCACCATGCCTGAATCCAAAGAGGACTGGAAAATTATGATGGTCAAAGCCTCTGCCATTTCCTCTTTTGCTTCGCTCAACAGTCTGGGATGCATTTCATCTGGGCCTGGAGACTTACCACTTTCAAAGCTGCTAAATCCCTTAATACCTCCTCTCACTATGTTTATTTCATCCAGAGTTTCACACTCCTCCTCGATAACAATATCTACATTGCTCCTTTCCTTTGTGAAAACAGCCACAAAGTATTCATTAAGAAGCATACCCACATCTTCCGCCTCTACACACACATTACCCTCATGATCTCTAATAGGCCCTACCCTTTGGTCCAGTGGCAAGGGTTATCCAAGACGACTGGAGACCTGCTCTGCTGCACAGACCTAGTGCGCGCACATATCACAGTGTGGGCTGGCCTGTGCTGCCCCTGGCCCCGAACTCACGTCTCTCCTGAGCCCCGATCTCACGTCTCTCCTGAGCCTCGATCGCATCCTTCCACAGTCTCTCACCGCTCCTGCTGTATCTGCCCACGCTCCAATCACCAATCTGGACCTTGATGACGTCACTCTTCGCTGCCGTCGCCCTCCTGCACCAGCTCACGCTGCTCCCTAAGTGGCCTCCATGCTGCTCCTGGGCCGCTGCACCTCCGCTCCTTTTATTGCCCCGACCTGCCGCTGGTGTTCCCACGCAGGTCGGGGCCTCTGCGCTGCTCCCAGGCTGCCGCACCTCTGCTCCTTTTATGGCCCTGACCTGCCGCTGGTGTTCTCGCGCAGGTTGGGGCCTCCGCGCTGCTCCCAGGCCGCCACTCACGGCTCCTTTTATGGCCCCGACCCGCCGCTGGTGTTCTCATGCAGGTCGGGGCCTCCATGCTGCTGACACTGGACCAAGACCTAGCTCTGTCAAGCTCGTGTGGTGGCTGGTGTGCAACGGTCACGCACAGGCATCTTCCACCCTACACGAAGTAGTTCAGGACCTGGAATATTAGGTCCTTCATTGAAACACCTGTGATCTCATCCTTTTTTGGCGAGGAAGCAAGTCATCCTTATTTCGAGGGATTGCCTATGAAGGACCGAATGATGACCCTTTCTTTAGTTATCCTCCTGCTCTTAATATATTTATAGAACATCTTTGGGTTTTCCTTGATCTTACTTGCCAGTCATTTTTCATGCTTTCTTAGCATTCCTAATACCCTTTTTAATTTCACCTCTAAACTTCCTATATTCCTCCAGAGATTCTACAGTATTTAGCTGTTGGTATATGACACAGGCTTCCCTTTTTTTCTTTATCCTCCCCTGTAAGTCCCAAGACACCCAGGGGGCTCTAGAATTGTTATTCCCACCCTTTTTCTTTTAAGGGCACATGTTTGGCCTGTGCCCTTCGGATCTCCACCTTGAATTCCTCCCATTGTTCCGACACTGATTTACCTTAAAGTATCTGTTTCCAGTCTACTGTGGCCAAATCAATTCTCAACTTAGCAAAGTTAGCTTTCCCCAATTTGTGACTTTTATTCCTGGTCTGTCCTTGTCCTTATCCAAAACTACCTTGAATCTGACTGAATTATGGTCACTGGCACCCAAGTGCTCTCCCACTGATACCCCTTCCACCTGCCCAGCTTCATTCCCTAAAACTAACTCGAGAACCGCCTCCTCCCATGTTGGGCTTGTTGCATACTGCTTAAAAAAGTTCTCTTGAATGCATTTTAGGAATTCCGCATCCTCTATACCTTTCACACTATATTTGTCCCAATCAATATTAGGATAGTTAAAATCCCCTACTATTGCTGCCCTATGGTTTTTGGACTTCACAGAAATTTGCCTACATATTTGCTCTTCTATCTCCCTCCCACTGTTTTAGGGTCTATAATACACATTCAGCAGTGTGATCGCCCCTTTTTTATTTTTCAGTTCGATCCATATGGCCTCATTTGATCATCCCTCTAACATATCATCCCTCCTCACAGCTGTAATAGTTTCTTTAATCAATACTGTAACTCCCCCCCGCCAAAAGCCCTGGCTAAAAATCCTGTCACCAGGACTATTGAGCTGCCAAACCTGCCCCTCTTTCAGCCATGCCTCTAATGGCTATAATGTCATACTCCCAAGTGGAGTTCGTGGAGGCGGGGGTTTGTTGGTGAGATGGGAGATCGAGGAGCCAGAGGCCTATAAAGGCCCGTGAGCGAGGAATCTGGGGAGTTCGTTGGTGAGGCGGGAGATCAAGGAGCCAGAGGCCTATAAAGGCCCGTGAGCGGGGAGTTCGTGGAGGCGGGAGTTCGTTGGTGAGGCCTACCGGTGCAGCTGCAGCAGGGAGGCAAAAAAGCAGAAGAAAGAAATCGAAAGGTGACATCACAGCCAAGGGGGTAAGTGATTTGTCTGGTGATTGGTAAGTAGTTTTTCTTTTTCTTTATCAGTAAGTAACATTTTAACATTGTTGCCCAATTATGTTAATCTAAGGGTTAATTCATGGCAGGAGAGCTCGGACACGTGTTATGCTCCTCCTGTACTATGTGGGAAGTCAGGGATGCTTCCGGTGTCCCGGACGACTACGTGTGCGAGAAGTGCATCCGCCTGCAGATCCTGACTGACCGCATTGTGGAACTGGAGCTGTGGGTGGATTCACGCTGGAGCATGCACGATGCTGAGAATGATGTGAATTGCGCATTTAGTGAGTTGGTCTTACCGCAGGTAAAGGGTCCACAGCCAGATAGGGAATGGAAGACCAACAGGAAGAGCAGTGCAAGGAAGGTAGTGCAGGGAATCCCCTGCGGTCATCCCCCTGCAAAACAGATACACCATTTTGAGTACTGTTGAGGGGGATGACTCATCAAGGGAGAGCAGCAGCAGCCATGTTCATGGCACCATGGCTGGCTCTGCTGCACAGGAGGGCAGGAAAAAGAGTGGGAGAGCGATAGTGATGGATTCAATTGTAAGGGGAATAGATAGCCGTTTCTGTGACCGCAACCGAGACTCCAGGATGGTATGTTGCCTCCCTGGTGCAAGGGTCAAGGATGTCTCAGAGTGGGTGCAGGACATTGTGAAAGGGGAGGGTGAACAGCCAGTTGTCATGGTATACATAGGTACCAACGATATAGGTAAAAAATGGGATGAGGTCCTACAAGACGAATTTAGGGAGCTAGGAGTTAAATTTAAAAAGTAGGACCTCAAAAGTAGTAATCTCAGGATTGCTACCAGTGCCACATGCTAGTCAGAGTAGGAATCGCAGGATAGCTCAGATGAATACGTGGCTTGAGCAGTGGTGCAGAAGGGAGGGATTCAAATTCCTGGGGCATTGGAACCGGTTCTGGGGGAGGTGGGACCAATACAAACCGGACGGTCTGCACCTGGGCAGGACCAGAACCAATGTCCAAGGAGGGAGTGTTTGCTAGTGCTGTTGGGGAGGAGTTAAGCTAATGTGGCAGGGGGGTGGGAACCCATGCAGGGAGACAAGGAAATAAAATGGAGTCAGAAGCAAAAGACAGAAAGGAGAATAGTAAAAGTGGAGGGCAGAGAAACCCAAGGCAAAAAACAAAAAGGGCCACGTTACAGCAAAATTCTAAAGGGGCAAAGTGTGTTAAAAAGACAAGCCTGAAGGCTCTGTGCCTCAATGCGAGGAGTATTCGGAATAAGGTGGACAAATTAACTGCTCAGATAGCAGTTAACGGGTATGATGTAATTGGCATCACGGAAACGTATATCCAGGCTGACCAAGACTGGGAACTCAACATCCAGGGGTATTCAGCATTTAGGAAGGATAGACAGAAAGGAAAAGGAGGAGGGGTGACGTTGCTGGTTAAAGAGGAAATTAACGCAATTGTAAGGAGGGACATTAGCCTGGATGATGTGGAATCGGTATGGGTGGAGCTGTGGAATTCCAAAGGGCAGAAAACACTAGTGGGGGTTGTGTGCAGACCACCAAACAGTAGTAGTGAGGTTGGGGACAGCATCAAACAATAAATAAGGGATGTGTGCAATAAAGGTACAGCAGTTATCATTGGCGACTTTAATCTACATATTGATTGAGCTAACCAAACTGGTAGCAATGCAGCAGAGGAGAATTTCCTGGAGTGTATTCGGGATGGTTTTCTCGACCAATATGTCGAGGAATCAACTAGAGAGCTGGCCATCCTAGACTGGGTGATGTGTAATGAGAAGGGACTAATTAGCAATCTTGTTGTGCAAGGCCCCTTGGGGAAGAGTGACCATAATATGGTAGAATTCTTTATTAAGATGGAGAGTGACACAGTTAATTTGGAAACTAGAGTCCTGAACTTAAGGAAAGGTAACTTCGACAGTATGAGGTGTGAATTGGCTAGGATAGAATGCAAAGGCTACTTAAAGGGTTGATGGTGGATAAGCAATGGCAAACATTTAAAGATCACATGGATGAGCTTCAGCAATTGTACATCCTTGTCTGGAGTAAAAATAAAACTGGGAAGGTGGCTCAACTGTGGCTAACAAGGGAAATTAAGAATAGTGTTAAAGCCGAGGAAGAGGCATATAATTTGGCTAGAAAAAGCAACAAACCTGAGGATTGGGAGAAATTTAGAATTCAACAGAGGAAGACTAAGGGTTTAATTAAGAGGGGGAAAATAGAATACGAGAGGAAGCTTGCAGGGAATATAAAAAGACTGCAAAAGCGTCTATAAATATGTGAAGAGAAAAAGATTAGTGAAGACAAACTTGCAATCGGATTCGGGTGAATTTATAATGGGGAACAAAGAAATGGCAGACCAATTGAACAAATACTTTGGTTCTGTCTTCACGAAGGAAGACACAAGTAACCTTCCGAATGTACCAGGGGACAGTCGGTCTAATGAGAAGGAGGAACTGAAGGATATCCTTATTAGGCGGGAAATTGTGTTAGGGAAATTGATGGGATTGAAGGCCGATAAATCCCTGGGGCCTGATAATCTGCATCCCAGAGTACTTAAGGAAGTGGCCCTAGAAATAGTGGATGCATTGGTGATCATTTTCCAACTGTCTATCGACTCTGGATCAGTTCCTATGGACTGGAGGGTATCTAATGTAACATCACTTTTTAAAAAAGGAGGGAAGAGAAAAAACGAGTAATTATAGACCGGTTAGCCTGACATCAGTAGCGCGAAAAATGTTGGAATCATTAAGGATGAAGTAGCAGTGCATTTGGAAAGCAGTGTCAGGATTGGACCAAGTCAGCATGGATTTATGAAAGGGAAATCATCCTTGACGAATCTTCTGGAATTTTTTGAGGATGTAACTAGCAGAGTGGACAAGGGAGAACCAGTGGATGTGATGTATTTGGACTTTCAAAAGGCTTTTGACAAGGTCCCTCACAAGAGATTGGTGTGCAAAATCAAAGCGCGTGGTATTGGGGGTAATGTACTGACGTGGATAGAGAACTGGTTGGCAGACAGGAAGCAGAGAGTCGGGATAAACGGGTCCTTTTCAGAATGGCAAGCAGTGACTAGTGGAGTGCTGCAGGGCTCAGTGCTAGGACCTCAGCTCTTTACAATATACATTAACGATTTATATGATGGAATTGAGTGTAATATCACCAAGTTTGCGGATGACACTAAACTGGGTGGCGGTGTGAACTGTGAGGAGGATGCTAAGAGGCTGCAGGCTGACTTGGACAGGTTAGGTGAGTGGGCAAATGCATGGAAGATGCAGTATAATGTGGATAAATGTGAGGTTATCCATGTTGGGGGCAAAAACACGAAGGCAGAATGTTATCTGGATGGCGGCAGATTAGGAAAAGATGAGGTGCAGCGAGACCTGGGTGTCATGGTTCATCATTCACTGAAAGTGGGCATGCAGGTAAAGCAGGTGGTGAAGGCAAATGGTATGTTGGCCTTCATAGCTAGGAGATTTGAGTATAGGAGCAGGGAGGTCTTACTGCAGTTGTACAGGGCCTTGGTGAGGCCTCACCTAGAATATTGTGTTCAGTTTTGGTCTCCTAATCTGAGGAAGGATGTTCTTGCTATTGAGGGAGTGCAGCGAAGGTTCACCAGACTGATTCCAGGGATGGCTGGACTGTCATATGAGGAGAGACTGGATCAACTGGGTCTTTATTTACTGGAGTTTAGAAGGATGAGAGGGGATCTCATAGAAACGTATAAGATTCTGACGGGACTGGACAGGTTAGATGCAGGAAGAATGTTTCCGATGTTGGGGATGTCCAGAACCAGGGGACATAGTCTTAGGATAAGAGGTAGGCCATTTAGGACTGAGATGAGGAGAAACTCTTCACTCAGAGTTGTTAACCTATGGAAATCCCTGCCGCAGAGAGTTGTTGATGCCAGTTCATTGGATATATTCAAGAGGGAGTTAGATATGGCCCTTACGGCTAAAGGGATCAAGGGGTATGGAGAGAAAGCAGGAAAGGGGTACTGAGGGAATGATCCGCCATGATCTTATTGACTGGCGGTGCAGGCTCGAAGGTCCGAATGGCCTACTCCTGCACCTATTTTCTATGTTTCTATGTCTACCTCTGCTCTCAGCTCATCCGCCTTATTCGCTATATTCTTTGCATTTAAGTATTTACCATTTAGCACAGGAAGACCTCCTTGATTACTACTTACCAACCCTTGTTTCCTCTGTCTTACAAATTCACTTTCTACATTCTTGCTTTGCAATTTCAGCTTTACTTCCTTCCCTATTGAAATTGTTCTCTGGTTCCCATCCTCCTAAGCTAGTTTAAACTCTCCCCGACAGGACTAGCAAAACTCCCCGCGAGGATATTGGTCCTGGCACTGTTGAGGTGCAACCCGTCCGGTTTGTACAAGTCACATCTCCCCCAGAAGCAGTCCCAATGCTTCAGGAATTTAAACCCCTACTTCCTGCACCAACTCTGCAGTCACTTGTTCATTCTCTCTATCAGTATTCTTCTACTCAGTAGCACATGGCACCGGTAGTAACCTGGAGATTGCTACCTTTGAGGTTCTACCCTTTAATTTTTCTTCTAGGTCCCTAAATTCTGCCTGCAGGACCTCATCTCTCTTTCTACCGATGTCATTGGTCCCGATATGGACCGTGACTTCGAGCTGTTCACCATCTTCCCCCCCAGAATGCCCTGCGTCCACTCTTGTGACATCCTTGACCTGGCACCAGGGAGGCACCATACCATCGTGGAGTCACGTCTATGGCTGCAGAAATGCCTCTCTATTGCCCGTTCTATTGAATCCCCTATCACTATAGCTCTTTTATTCTTTATCACTCCCTCTGTACAGCTGAGCCACCCGTGGTGCCTTGGACTTGGCTCTGGCTGCACTCCCCAGCGGCACCATCGCCCTCACCGGTACTCAAAAGAGAATATCGTTTGGAAAGTGAGATGGACTGGAGCGGGGGGTAGATTCCGTCTCTACCTGTCTTGTGTTCACCCACTTCCCCTCTGCCTGCACGCTTTTAAGCTGCGGGGTGCACCATCTTGTGAAATGCTCTTTCAGCCTTGCGGATGCACAGTAATTGGGTGCTCAGACCGAGGCTCAGCTTCCTGGACCTCTTGGAAGAGCACTACTTCCGGAGGCTGAAAATGTAATGTCAGGTGGCTGTAGATATCTACAGCCTCCTAAAAGAAGAACTGGTCCCAGCTGGACCAGGTGGCCATGCATAATCAGCAGCCGTGAAAGTGACCACCACCGTCAACTTTTTTGCTTCTGGTTCTTTGCAGGTTTCTACTGGAGATGTATTAAGCGTCTTTAGTTAGCTGTAAATAAATGCATATGGCGGGTGATGGATGAATTGTTGAGCAGAGCTGGCAGTTGTGTAAATTTACCTTGTGATGACAATAATAACTTTTATTTATATAGCGCCTTTAACATAGTAAAACGTCCCAAGGCACTTCACAGCAGTGTTACAATATTAGTGTTAGAATAACCAGAATGAGCGGGCACTCTGCTTCACGTTTCTGGTTGGCTTCCCACAGGTGCAGGATGAAATTGATTGCACATATGTGGCAATCCGATGACCTACAGATCAACCAGGCATATTTGTCAACCACAAGAGATTTAATTCCTTCAATGTTTAGCTGGTCTGCAGCTACAAGATAATGCTCATGCAGGTCACCTATCGAACTGCTTCAAATCCCCTGATATCCATAGATAGAGGTTGTCTTATCTTCCTCAAAGAGAACGAGAAAATATTGTGGTACTCGAGAAAGAAGGCAGGAAAACAGAAATCGTGATGTAGGCTGTGCAAATAGTCTGTGTGTTGCTGTTATTTTTTGTTGGCTCAATTGTGCCGGTACTTTCCAGTTGGCAAGCACAAATCACTCAACAAATATGTTCTGCTTTTTGTGACTGATTTGTCACAATTGGCTTAGCTAATTGGATGGATTTTTGCGAGTGGGGCAAGCTATCGAGCCAATACAGTTGGTTTTTCACAGACAACATCATTATTTTGTTCAAATTCATGGGGGAAGTCACAAATAGTATTTCAACAATCACTGCTGCAATGGGCTGGATTTTGCTGTTAAAATAACAGAGATCTTCGGCGTTCATGGTAATTTATGCGCAAATCGGACAGCTACTTCCGGCAAGCACACTTGCGTGGTTGAACACAATTATCCGGTGGTTGCTGTCCGAGCTGTGCAAAAAAGGCATCTTGCCGTTTGGCCCCACATTCAAATGTATTGAACAGCGGGAAGTTTCAGTACTGACGTCATAGATACGGACCAGACTTGCCACAAAAAGTTATGGCTTGTCATGCCAATCTAAATACCTTTTTAACCGTGTGGGAAGTCTTAATTGCTACCAAACAACCTCTCTGGCACTAAAAATTAACTTTTACAAGTATGAAGTCTCATTCCTTCAGCTTTTAATTGTTTTTTTTTTAAAGTGAAGATTTTTATTACTTTTTCTTTGTCTTTATATCTCTCTCTTAATCCAATCTTTCTTTCCTCCTTTTTATTTCACTTTCTGTATCTGATATGACATTGAATTCACTATTTTAACTTGCACTCCTGGTTCAGACTCTGCGCTGCTCAGTAACAGTTCTTCAATCTTATTGGTTAAGGAGGTACACAGTTGCTTTCCCTGTTCACACAGGTCCCAGATGCACTGTAGAGGGCACTGCACTGTTTGGATGTTTGTCTGACAACAAACTTGCCGTGCAAAAGCCCATAGGGGCAGAGAATTAAGTGACTGGAAGCTCAGGGTCACATTTGCGGACTGAACAGAGGTGTTCCACAAAGTGATTACCCAATCTGCGTTTGATCTCCCCAATGTAGAGCAATGAATACAGTATACTAAATTGAAAGAAATTGATTTTCCTGCGGCATTGTTTCTATTGCTGTCGCTACTTTGGGGCTACAGAAATGTTAATGACGGAGCAGATTAGGCGGTGGTCCTTGCTTCCTTGCTGCAATGTTACATCTCGCCCTTAGCAAGCTCCCCGCTGGAGTGGAGCTATATTATAGAACAAATGGGAATCTGTTCAACCTCCACCGCGACCAGGCCAGATCCGAGGTCGTCCCATCCTCTGTCATTGAACTGCAGTACGCAGACGATGCTTGCGTCTGCGCACACTTGGAGGCCAAACTCTAAGCCATCGTCAACACCTTCACCGAGGTGTACGAGAGCATAGGCCTTACACTAAGCATCCGTAAGACAAAGATCCTCCACCAACCTAACCCCGCCACACAGCAATGACCCCCGATTATCAAAATCCACAACGGGGCCTTGAACAACGTGGTCCATGTTCCATACCTCGGGAGACTATTGTCAGCAAGAGCAAACATTGATGACGAGGTCCAACACTGTCTTCACTGCACCAGTGCAGCCTTCGGTCGCCTGAGGAAGAGTGTGTTTGAAGACCAGGTCCTCAATTCTGGCACCAAGCTTATGGTCTACAGGGCAGTAGTGATACCCGCCCTCCTGTATGGCTCAGAGATGTGGACTATATACAGCAGACACCTCAAAACGCTGGAGAAGTACCACCAGTGCTGCCTCCGCAAGATCCTGCAAATCCATTGGCAGGATAGACGCAACCATGTCAGTGTTCTCGCACAAGCCAACAGCCCCAGCATCGAAGCATTGACCACGCTCAATCAGCTCCGTTGGGCGGGCCACATCATCCGTATGCCTGACACGAGACTCCCAAAGCAAGCACTCTACGCGGAACTTTGACACGGCAAGCGAGCCCCAGGTGGGCAGAGGAAACGCTTGAAGGACACCCTCAAAGCCTCCTTGATAAAGTGCAACATCCCCACCGATTCTTGGGAATCCCTGGCCCACGACCGCCCAAAGTGGAGGACGAACATCCGGGAGGGCACTGAGCACCTCGAGTCCCATCGCCGAGAACAAGCAGAAACCAAGCATAGACAGCGGAAGGAGCGTGCGTCAAGCCAGGCTCCCCACCCACCCTTTCCTTCAACCACTGTCTACCCCACCAGTGACAGAGTCTGCAGGTCCTGCATTGGACACCTGGGTCACCTGTGAGCTCACTTTTAGAGTAGAATCAAGTCATCCTTGACTCAGAGGGACTGCCTATGAGTGAGATACTAAATTGAAAGAAGTACAAGTAAATCACTGTTTCACCTAGAAGTAGTGTTTGGGGAAGGAAGGAGGTAAAAGGGCAGGTGTTGCATGGGATGATGCCGGGGGATGTTGGGAGTGATTGAAGGCCACGGTGTCATGGAGGTAACAGTTCCTTCAGAATGCTGAAAGGGAAGGGGATGGGAAGATGTGTTTGGAGGTGGCTGGGTGAATGGAATAAAGTCCTTGGAGGAAGCCAGGTGGGAGGAAGTGTAATCCGGGTTGCTGTGAGAGTCAGTGGGCTTATAGCAGATATTGGTCGGCAGTCTATTCCCAGAAATGAAGATAGGGAAGTCTAGGAAGGGAAGAGTCAGAGATGTACCAGATGAAACATAGAAAATAGGTGCAGGAATAGGCCATTCGGACCTTCGAGCCTGCACCACCATTCAATAAGATCATGGCTGATCATTCCCTCAGTACCCCTTTCCTGCTTTCTCTCCATACCCCTTGATCCCCTTAGCTGTAAGGGCCATATCTAACTCCCTCTTGAATATATCCAATGAACTGGCATTAACAACTCTCTGCGGTAGGGAATTCCACAGGTTAACAACTCTCTGAGTGAAGAAGTTTCTCCTCATCTCAGTCCTAAATGGCCTACCCTTTATCCTAAGACTGTGTCCCCTGGTTCTGGACTTCCCCATCATTGGGAACATTCTTCCCGCATCTAACCTGTCCAGTCCCGTCAGAATTTTATGTTTCTATGAGATCCCCTCTCATCCTTCTAAACTCCAGTGAATAAAGGCCCAGTTGATCCAGTCTCTCCTCATATGTCAGTCCCGCCATCCCGGGAATCAGTCTGGTGAACCTTTGCTGCACTCCCTCAATAGCAAGAATGTCCTTCCTCAGATTAGGAGACCAAAACTGAACACAATATTCCAGGTGAGGCCTCACCAAGGCACTGTACAACTGCAGTAAGACCTCCCTGCTCCTATACTCAAATCCCCTAGCTATGAAGGCCAATATACCATTTGCCGCCTTCACCGCCTGCTGTACCTGCATGCCAACTTTCAATGACTGATGAACCATGACCCCCAGGTCTTGTTGCATCTGCCGCCATTCAGATAATCTGCCTTCGTGTTTTTTCCCCCAAAGTGGATAACCTCACGTTTATCCACATTATACTGCATCTGCCATGCATTTGCCCACTCACCTAACCTGTCCAAGTCACCCTGCACCCTTTTAGCATCCTCCTCGCAGCTTACACCGCCACCCAGTTTATCTGCAAACTTGGACATATTGCACTCAATTCCTTCATCCAAATCATTAATGTATATTGTAAAGAGCTGGTGTCCCAGCACTGAGCCCTGCGACACTCCACTAGTCACTGCCTGCCATTCTGAAAAGGACTCGTTTATCCCAACTCTCTGCTTCCTGTCTGCCAACCAGTTCTCTATCTACGTCAATACATTACCCCCAATACCATGTGCTTTGATTTTGCACACCAATCTCTTGTGGTGGGACCTTGTCAAAAGCCTTTTGAAAGTCCAAATGCACCACATCCACTGGTTTCCCTTGTCCACTCGACTAGTTACACCCTCAAAAAATTCCAGAAGATTTGTCAAGCATGATTTCCCTTTCATAAATCCATGCTGACTTGGACCGATCCTGTCACTGCTTTCCAAATGTGCTGTTATTTCATCCTTAATTGATTCCAGCATTTTCCCCACGACTGATGTCAGGCTAACTGGTCTATAATTACCTGTTTCCTCTCTCCTTTTTTAAAAAGTGGTGTTAGATTAGCTACCCTCCAGTCCATAGGAACTGATCGAGTCGATAGACTGTTGGAAAATGATCACCAATGCATCTACTATTTCTATGGCCACTTCCTTAAGTACTCTGGGATCAAGACAATCAGGCCCCGGGGATTTATCGGCCTTCAATCCCATCAAGGTGAAGGAGGGGAGAAAATTGGAAGCAAAGTTGATGAAAGTTTCCAGTTCGGGGTGAGAGTAGGAAATGGCACTGAAATAGTCATCAATGTACTGGAAAAAGTGGCATGGGAGGGGTTGTGAGTAGGACGGAAATTAGGAATGTTCCATGCATCTCAGGAAAAGGCAGGCATAGCTAGGACCCGTACGGGTTCCCATAGCAACAGCTTTTATTTGGAGGAAGTGAGTGGTGTCAAAGGAGAAGTTGTTCAATCTAAGTGCAAGTTCAGCCAGGCAGAGGAGGGTGGTGATGGATGGGAGACTGGTTGTCCTTCTGTTCAAGGGAGCTGTGAAGGTCCCTTAGGACATCCTGGTGGGGGATAAAGGTGTAGAGGGACTGTATATCCATGGTCAAAAGGAAACTGTTCGGATCAGGAAACTGTTAAAAAGTGGGGGAGGGCAAAGTCGCAGATGTAAATAGGAAAAGATTGGACAATGGGAGAAAAAGAGTCGAGATTGGAAGAAATAGGTTCTGTGGGGCTAGGATGGGCTGAAAAGATGAGTCTACCAGGGCAGTCCTGTTTGTGGATCTTGGGAAGGAGGTACAAGCGGGGTTGGGGGAACATGAGGTTTGTTCCCGTGGAGGGATATCTCCAGAGGAGATGAGGTCAGTGACCGTCTGGGAAACGATGGCTTGACGTTTGGTGGTGGGGTCAGGAGGAGATGATGTAGAGTTGGCATTCAACCTCCACAAAGTAGAGATCAGTTTGCCAAACAACAACAGCGCCACCCTTGTCAGCAGGTTCAATGACAATGTTGGGGTTGGATCTGAGGGAAAATCTCTAACTTTTCCAGTTCTGATGAAAGGTAATTGACCTGAAATGTTACGCTGCCACAGATGCTGCCTGACCTGCTAAGTCTCCAGCATTTTCTTATTTTATTTCAAATTTCCAGTATCTGCAGCATTTTGCTTCTGTATCTCATAATAAACTCTGGTTTGAAGCCTGTATCATTCTTTAAAACTCAAAGCTAGTTAACTATTTATCCTTTTTGAACACCTTTTTCTTTGTCTTTTCCTCCACCTTTAAACATCTTCAGTTCCTCAAAACAAGGCAATGAGCTTGCTGCATTTTCACTTGCTTCTCATGTTGCCTTTTTAACAATAGTGGCACAGAATCCTGTCTCCTTTCTCCCCCCTCTCCAAGATATATCCCTCCATCAAAGGTCCCTATGTTCTATTGAGCACCTTTTTGGTAGCCCGACTGCAATGAGGCTCAGTGTGGGGAATTGCAGGAATTGATTAATACTCAGTGATATGGTGTATTTACCAGCAAATTGCATTTGTAAAGCTGCAATGAAAATAATACTGAGCAAGAGCAGTAATCAAACCATTGCAATTTAAGACCAAAGTAACAGCACCAAACTTTTGTGAAATAATGTTGTTAAAATGTGTTTCCTTTTTTTCAATTTGTGTTTTCCTAGACTGGGATCGAGAAAAACTACTTGAAGCTTGGATGTTAAACCCTGAAGACTGTTGTCAACGTTCAGGCATTCAGATGCCAATTCCACCACCCAGTGGGTATAATGCATGGGATACTCTCCCTTCACCGCGAACTCCTCGCACCACCCGTTCCTCTGTCACATCTCCAGATGACATAAGCTTATCTCCAACTGATGAGGATGCACTTGTGGTATGTTGGACTTATCCTGGTGATTAAATTCAATTTGTACCGTGTCACAAACTTATTTCATTTCATATAGCTTAGTTTCATCATCAAAGGCAGTCCCTCAGAATCGAGGAAGACTTGCTTCCACTCTTAGAATGAGTCCTTAGTTGGCTGAACAGTCCAATACGAGAGCCACAGTCCCTGCCACACATGGAACAGGCAGTCGTTTGAGGGTAAGGGAGAGTGGAACAAGTTTGCCACACGTACTTTCCGCTGCCTGCGCTTGTTTTCAGCATGCACTCGGCGATGAGATTCGAGGCGTTCAGCGCCCTCCCGGATGCACTTCCTCCACTTAGGGCGGTCTTTGGTCAGACACCCCCAGGTGTAGGTGGGGATGTTGCACTTTATCAGGGAGGCTTTGAGGGTGTCCTTGTAACGTTTCCTTTGTCCACCTTTGTCTCGTTTGCCATGAAGAAGCTCCGAGTAGAGCGCTTGCTTTGGGAGTCTTGTGTCTGGCATGCGAACAATGTGGCCTGCCCAGCGGAGCTGATCAAGTGTGGTCAGTGCTTCGATGCTGGGGATGTTTGGAGTTTAGTTTCACTTTGTATGTATACACTGAAGACATTTATAGTTAGAACTGAATATTGCTCATAAAGTTGGAGTGTGGAAGAAAGCATTATTTTTAGAAATGCGTACTAAAAATGCAATATTTTCCATCATAATGCATGCAGAATGAATACATAAATTAAAGATCCAGTGCTAAATTTTTTTGAAGTATATATGTTTAAACTTAATTTAATTTGGGACACATCATTGCTTTATTATATATATTTTGAACACCAGTTTATCACCACTGTAATTTAAATCTGTTCAAGCTTATTTTCTTTTACATTTTTCAGCAGCCACCCCAATAGCTGTTAAGTGTACCAGTCAGTATACTACTGAGCCATAAAGACCAAGAAGCTCAAGTTCCAACCTGCTGTGCTGAATTAGCTGATCTCTGCTAGACAGTGATACCGTGCTACAACTGTCCTCAGCACCACTGGGGTGGACAGGAAAAAAATCAGCCAGAATTTCCACTCCTGATCCACTAACTTTTTTTTAAAGTCCAAATATGGTTATCACACGTGTGCCAGTATTCCAAAAAGAAAAACCTGATATAAACAGTTGAATAAAATCTTGGCTTTAAATTTAGTAAATATCTAATGGCATTGTGCACAGTAAATCAGATGCAACGCCTTTTTGCAATGACAGGAATGTTTTGTCATGTAGTGCACTTGTGTATTATTCTGCTGTGTCCCCCGAAGACCACAAAGTCTCGACAGGGTGAGGTCAGAGTTTGCAGATTGGAAGGTGCTTGTAAATTTCAGGCTTCAGCTCAGTGCACAAAATATTTTCATAAAATTGTTCTGCATCTATACAGCAAACTGTCATGACTGATGGATGCGTGGTAGATGCAAGACTTGATATAGAAATAGGCTTACAATTCTGCACAATTAGACTATACAGTATATTCCAATAATTTTATTTCTAAATACTCAGAATATTTTAACCACCTTGTGTCTGTCCTGGTCTTTATTTTGAAATGCTGAGAATTGCATTAGTGATTTACAATTGCCAATCACAGTTAGGAATAATATAAGCAGTCATGCTGAAATTAGGTAGAAGTCAACATTTGAGAATAGAGATAATTTTATCCTGATTCACAAGTCTTGGTTAAAGTTGTATATTTTTGTTCTTAGACAGTTACTTGCAATAATAACTTATTTTTCAGTGTGGCATTTGCATGTGCACTATTTCTGTATTTGAGGATCCAGTGGATGTGCCTTGTGGTCATGAATTCTGTCGAGGATGCTGGGAAGGGTGAGTATCATTTACTTATATGGATTATTTCAGTCTGCAGAAGTGCCAGGTTTTAATTTATTTTCTTAGCGCTTCACCACCTCTTTTTGTCCCGCATCCCCCAAAAACCCCAGGTTGCCATAATAAATATCGTGCTTCCTCAGCTACAAATATCTCGACAGCCACTTTACCAAACATTTTATGTCTTAAAGAAGAAATCTATTCTTCTATGTTGCTACCGGATATAAAATGTTGCCAAGTAATTTTTACAGGTTTAAGGAAAATAGTTCTCAAAACAATAGGAATATATATATCCGCTAACGGCAACCAAAACTGCTATCAGACCAGCCAAACGGACTAGAGAAGATGATGTTGTATAGCTGAGGTAGTAATAACAAGCTCCTTTTCACCTATGTTGGGAGCAGTGGGCCATTAAGGACTGTATAGGACCAATGAAGGATTTTTAGAGCAGATTTGGATCAACTCCAGGATATGGCAGAGGTTTTAAATGGCTACTTTGTGTCACTTTTCATTGCAATCGGACAATCAATTGCATGATCATAAGATTAGCCATTACCCTATTAGTGGTAATTGTCAGACCATATCAACGGCAGTCTTTTATACAGTTCAACAACAACTTGTATTTGTATAGTGCCTTTAATGTAGTAAAACGTCCCAATGCACTTCACAGGAATGTTATCAAAAGAAATTTGACACCAAGCCACATGAGATATTAGGGCAGATGACACAAAATTTGGTCAAAGAGGTAAGTTCTAAGCAGCATCTTAAAGGAGGGAAACAGGTAGAGAGGCGGAGAAGTTTAGGGAGGAAATTCCGGAGCTATGGGCCATGTAGCTGAAGGCATGGCCACCAGTGGTGGAGCGATTTAAAACCGGGGATGCACTAAAGGCCAGAATCGGATGAGCGCAGATATCTGGAAAGAAAGCAGAGTCAGCAGGGAAAGACATGTTTGACAAATTTACTGGAATTCTTTGAGGATGTAACGAACAGGGTGGATAATGGGGAATCAGTGGATGTGGTGTATTTGGACTTCCAGAAGGCATTTGACAAGGTGACATGTAAAGGTTTACTGCACAAGATAAAAGTTCATGAAGTTGGGGGTAATATATTAGCATGGATAGAGGATTGGCTAACTAACAGAAAACAGAGAGTCGGGATAAATGGTTCATTCTCTGGTTGGCAACCAGTAATTAATGGAGTGCCGCAGGGATTAGTGCTGGGATCCCAACTATTTACAATCTATATTAACGACTTGGAAGAAGGGACTGAATGTAACATAGCCAAGTTTGCTGACGATACAATGATGGGAGGAAAAGCAATGTGTGAGGAGGACACACAAAATCTGCAAAAGGACATAGACAGGCTAAGTGAGTGGGCAAAAATTTGGCAGATGGAGTATAGGCCCCAAGTTTCCACGATAAAAAACGGGCGCCCCTCCGAGCTCGGCGCCCGTTTTTCGCGCCGGAAAAAAAACGCGCGATTCTGGAGCGCCCTGCAGCTCCATGTCTGCTTGACGCGGCGCCCAGGGGGGCGGAGCCTACCACTCGCACCGATTTTGTAAGTGGGAGGGGACGGGTACCATTTAAATTAGTTTTTTTCCTGCCGGCAACCCTGCGCGTGCGCGTTGGAGCGTTCGCGCACGCGCAGTGTGAAGGAAACATTGGCACTCGGCCATTTATGTCGTTCTTTGTAGCTGTTTAATTTTTGAACATTTTTTAATAAAAGCACATTGTCATCAGCACTGAGGCTTCTTGCAGCAGTGAGAAGGCTGCAGGAAGCCTCAGAAGTTGAGGCAGTCGTTTCCCGACGGCCTCCCCCCCCCCCCCCCCCCTGCCGTCGGGAATGGCTGCTGAACTTGAGGCTTCCTGCAGCCTTCTCACTGTCTCCTTCCCCCCACCCCCCCCCAGCGGGAACGAATGGCTTCCTCCCCCCCTCCCCCCCGCGGAAACGAATGGCTTCCTCCTCCCCCCCTCCCCCATGCCGTCGGGAACGAACGACTTCCTCCTCTTTTCCCCCCCCCCCTCCGCGGGAACGGCTGCCTCAACTTGAGGCTTCCTGCAGCATTCTCCCTGGCTGAAGCACTTTCACACAGGTAGGAAGATGGTTTATTTAATCTTTTCTTTGCTTATAAATTTTTATTCAGGTTGGATTTATTTGTATAAGTATAAATAAGGATTTATTATAGAATTTAATGACTTCCCCCCCCCCCTCCCCCCCACCTCGTTCTGGACGCCTAATTTGTAACCTGCGCCTGATTTTTTAATGTGTAGACAAGGTTTTTTCAGTTCTACAAAAATCTTCACTTGCTCCATTCTAAGTTAGTTTGGAGTACGTTTTCACTGTGGAAACTTTGAAATCAGGCGTCAGTGGCCGGACACGCCCCCTTTTGAAGAAAAAATTCTGTTCCAAAGTGAAACTATTCTAACTGACTAGAACTGCAGAAAAAAAAATGTGGAGAATTGCGATTTCTAAGATAGTCCGTTCTCCACCAGTTGCTCCTAAAAATCAGGCGCAAATCATGTGGAAACTTGGGCTCATAATGTTGGAAAGTGTGAGGCCATGCACTTTGGCAGAAAAAATCAAAGAGCAAGTTATTATTTAAATGGAGAAAAATTGCAACGTGCTGCAGTACAGCAGGACCTGGGGTTACTTGTGCATGAAACAAAAGGATAGTATGCAGGTACAGCAAGTGATCAGGAAGGCCAATGGTATCTGGCCTGTATTGCAAAGGGGATGGAGTATAAAAGCAGGGAAGTCTTGTTACAGTTATACAGGTTATTAGTGTGGGTACATCTGGAATACTGCGTGCAGTTTTGGTTTCCATATTTAAGAAAGGATATAATTTAGAGGCAATTCAGAGAAGGTTCACAAGGTTGATTCCGGAGATGAGGGGGTTGACTTAGGTTGAGTAGGTTGGGCCTCTACTCATTGGAATTCAGAAGAATGAGAGGTGATCTTATTAAAACGTATAAGATTATGAGGGGGCTTGACGAGGTGGATGCAGAGAGGATGTTTCCACTGATGGGAGAGACTAGAACTAGAGGGCATGATCTTAGAATAAGGGGCCTCCCATTTAAAACAGAGATGGGGAGAAATTTCTTAGGGTTGTTAATCTGTGGAATTCACTGCCTCAGAGAGCTGTGGAAGCTGGGACATTGAATAAATTTAAGATAGAAATAGACAATTTCTTAAACGATAAGGGGCAGGGAGGTGGAGCTGAGCCCATGATCAGATCAGCCATGATCTTATTGAATGGCAGAGCAGGCGCAAAAGGCTGTATGGCGTACTCCTGTTCCTATTTCTTATGTTCTTATGAAAGGTTGTCAAGCTGAAGGCGATTACAGATAGTGAGGGGTGAGGCCACAGAGGGATTTGAAAACAAGGATGAGAATTTTAAAATTGAGGCGTTGCTTAACCAGGAGTCAAGGATGATGGGTGAACGGGACTTAGTGATTGTCCAACGTCTAAAGTGCTACTTCAGTAATTCTGTGAAGGAGGAATGATGCCCACAGCTGATCAATCATATTCTTGACGGAAGCTGCTGTATCCTTAAGAGTTTTATATTTTTCCTCATGAATTAAAACTAAACTAAACCGGATGTCGTCAGTTGATACAGAAATTGATCTCGACAGTAAAGCATGAGAAGTTGATTGCTATAAAAATGGCAGAATGTTTGTTGGTTTTCTGTTGGGGGAGGGGCAGGTAAAGATTCAGTGCCTATGTCAAGTTGGTTGCTTAATACTGCCTGGCATTTGAACTGAATTAGAGCAACCATAGTGTCAGCATGGAGAGATCACTTGTGCATGTTGATGCAAATTTTCTCAAATTATTGCAGTCCACCGTTGTAATATAGAAACATAGAAACATAGAAAATAGGTGCAGGAGTAGGCCATTCGGCCCTTCTAGCCTGCACCGCCATTCAATAAGTTCATGGCTGAACATTCAACTTCAGTACCCCATTCCTGCTTTCTCGCCATACCCCTTGATCCCCCTAGTAGTAAGGACCTCATCTAACTCCTTTTTGAATATATTTAGTGAATTGGCCTCAACTACTTTCTGTGGTATAGAATTCCACAGGTTCACCACTCTCTGGGTGAAGAAGTTCCTCCGCATCTCGGTCCTAAATGGCTTACCCCTTATCCTTAGACTGTGACCTCTGGTTCTGGACTTCCCCAACATTGGGAACATGCTTCCTGCATCTAACCTGTCTAACCCCGTCAGAATTTTAAATGTTTCTATGAGGTCCCCTCTCATTCTTCTGAACTCCAGTGAATACAAGCCCAGTCGTTCCAGTCTTTCTTGATAGATCAGTCCCGCCATCCCGGGAATCAGTCTGGTGAACCTTCGCTGCACTCCCTCAATAGCAAGAATGTCCTTCCTCAGGTTAGGAGACCAAAACTGTACACAATACTCCAGGTGTGGCCTCACCAATGCCCTGTACAACTGTAGCAACACCTCCCTGCCCCTGTACTCAAATCCCCTTGCTATGAAGGCCAACATGCCATTTGCTTTCTTAACCGCCTGCTGTACCTGCATGCCAACCTTCAATGACTGATGTACCATGACACCCAGGTCTCGTTGCACCTCCCCTTTTCCTAATCTGTCATCATTCAGATAATAGTTAGTCTCTCTCTGTTTTTACCACCAAAGTGGATAACCTCACATTTATCCACATTATACTTCATCTGCCATGCATTTGCCCACTCACCTAACCTATCCAAGTCACTCTGCAGCCTCATAGCATCCTCCTCGCAGCTCACACTGCCACCCAACTTAGTGTCATCCGCAAATTTGGAGATACTACATTTAATCCCCTCGTCTAAATCATTAATGTACAATGTAAACAGCTGGGGCCCCAGCACAGAACCTTGCGGTACCCCACTAGTCACTGCCTGCCATTCTGAAAAGTCCCCATTTACTCCTACTCTTTGCTTCTGTCTGACAACCAGTTCTCAATCCACGTCAGCACACTACCCCCAATCCCATGTGCTTTAACTTTGCACATTAATCTCTTGTGTGGGACCTTGTCGAAAGCCTTCTGAAAGTCCAAATATACCACATCAACTGGTTCTCCCTTGTCCACTCTACTGGAAACATCCTCAAAAAATTCCAGAAGATTTGTCAAGCATGATTTCCCTTTCACAAATCCATGCTGACTTGGACCTATCATGTCACCTCTTTCCAAATGCACTGCTATGACATCCTTAATAATTGATTCCATCATTTTACCCACTACCGATGTCAGGCTGACCGGTCTATAATTCCCTGTTATATCTCCCTCCTTTTTTAAAAAGTGGGGTTACATTGGCTACCCTCCACTCCATAGGAACTGATCCAGAGTCAATGGAATGTTGGAAAATGACTGTCAATGCATCCGCTATTTCCAAGGCCACCTCCTTAAGTACTCTGGGATGCAGTCCATCAGGCCCTGGGGATTTATCGGCCTTCAATCCCATCAATTTCCCCAACACAATTTCCCGACTAATAAGGATTTCTCTCAGTTCCTCCTCCTTACTAGACCCCCCGACCCCTTTTATAACCGGAAGGTTGTTTGTGTCCTCCTTCGTGAATACCGAACCAAAGTACTTGTTCAATTGGTCCGCCATTTCCTTGTTCCCCGTTATGACTTCCCCTGATTCTGACTGCAGGGGACCTACGTTTGTCTTTACTAACCTTTTTCTCTTTACATATCTATAGAAACTTTTGCAATCCGTCTTAATGTTCCCTGCAAGCTTCTTCTCATACTCCATTTTCCCTGCCCTAATCAAACCCTTTGTCCTCCTCTGCTGAGTTCTAAATTTCTCCCAGTCCCCGGGTTTGCTGCTATTTCTGGCCAATTTGTATGCCACTTCCTTGGCTTTAATACTATCCCTGATTTCCCTTGATAGCCACGGTTGAGCCACCTTCCCTTTTTTATTTTTATGCCAGACAGGAATGTACAATTGTTGTAGTTCATCCATGCGGTCTCTAAATGTCTGCCATTTCCCATCCACAGTCAACCCCTTAAGTATCATTCGCCAATCCATCCCAGCCAATTCACGCCTCATACCTTCATAGTTAGCCGCCTTTAAGTTCTGGACCATGGTCTCTGAATTAACTGTTTCATTCTCCATCCCAATGCAGAATTCCACCATATTATGGTCACTCTTCCCCAAGGGGCCTCGCACAACGAGATTGCTAATTAATCCTCTCTCATTACATAACACCCAGTCTAAGATGGCTCCCCCCTAGTTGGTTCCTCGACATATTGGTCTAAAAAACCATCCCTTATGCACTCCAGGAAATCCTCCTCCACCGTATTGCTTCCAGTTTGGTTAGCCCAATCTATGTGCATATTAAAGTCACCCATTATAACTGCTGCACCTTTATTGCACATATCCCTAATTTCCTGTTTGATGCCCTCCCCAGCATCCCTACTACTGTTTGGAGGTCTGTACACAACTCCCACTAATGTTTTTTGCCCTTTGGTGTTCTGCAGCTCTACCCATATAGATTCCACATCATCCAAGCTAATGTCCTTCCTAACTATTGCCTTAATCTCCTCCTTAACCAGCAATGCTACCCCACCTCCTTTTCCTTTTATTCTATCCTTCCTGAATGTTGAATACCCCTGGATGTTGAGTTCCCAGCTCTGATCATCCTGGAGCCACGTCTCCGTAATCCCAATCACATCATATTTGTTAACATCTATTTGCACAGTTAATTCATCCACCTTATTACGGATACTCCTTGCATTAAGACACAAAGCCTTCAGGCTTGTTTTTTTAACACCCTCTGTCCTTTTAGAATTTTGCTGTACAATAGCCCTTTTTGTTCTTTGCCTTGGGTTTCTCTGCCCTCCACTTTTCCTCGTCTCCTTTCTGTCTTTTGCTTTTGCCTCCTTTTTGTTGCCCTCTATCTCCCTGCATTGGTTCCCATCCCCCTGCCATATTAGTTTAACTCCTCCCCAACAGCACTAGCAAACACTCCCCCGAGGACATTGGTTCCGGTCCTGCCCAGGTGCAGACCGTCCGGTTTGTACTGGTCCCACCTCCCCCAGAACCGGTTCCAATGCCCCAGGAATTTGAATCCCTCCCTGCTGCACCATTGCTCAAGCCACGTATTCATCTGAGCTATCCTGCGATTCCTACTCTGACTAGCACGTGGCACTGGTAGCAATCCCGAGATTACTACTTTTGAGGTCCTACTTTTTAATTTAGCTCCTAGCTCCTTAAATTCATTTCGTAGGACCTCATCCCTTTTTTTACCTATGTCGTTGGTACCAATGTGCACCACGACAACTGGCTGTTCTCCCTCCCATTTCAGAATGTCCTGCACCCGCTCCGAGACATCCTTGACCCTTGCACCAGGGAGGCAACATACCATCCTGGAGTCTCGGTTGCGACCGCAGAAACGCCTATCTATTCCCCTCACCATTGAATCCCCTATCACTATCGCGCTCCCAATCTTTTTCCTGCCCTCCTGTGCAGCAGAGCCAGCCACGGTGCCATGAACTTGGCTGCTGCTGCCCTCCCCTGATGAGTCATCCCCCTCAGCAGTACCCAAAGCGGTGTATCTGTTTTGCAGGGGGATGACCGCAGGGGACCCCTGCACTACCTTCCTTGCACTGCTCTTCCTGCTGGTCTTCCATTCCCTCGCTGGCTGTGGACCCTTCTCCTGCGGTAAGACCAACTCGCTACACGTGCTACTCACGTCGTTCTCAGCATCGTGGATGCTCCAGAGTGAATCCACCCTCAGCTCCAACTCCGCAACGCGGACCGTCAGGAGCTGGAGGCGGATACACTTCCCGCACACGTAGTCGTCAGGGACACCGGAAATGTTCCCGAGTTCCCACATGGTACAGGAGGAGCATATCACGTGACCGAGCTGTCCTGCCATGACTTAACCCTTAGATACACTTAAATTGGCGACAACAATGTTAAAAGTTACTAATAAAGAAAAAGAAAAACTACTCACCAATCAGCAGCCAATCACTTACCACGTTGGCTGTGACGTCACCTTTTGATTTCTTTCTACTTCTTTTTTGCCTTCTCTCTCAGCTGGAGCTGCACCGGTACGTCTCTCTCGACTCCCGCCTCTCTTGACGCTCCCCGGACTGCGGAGCCTTTTATAGGCCGCTGTCTCTCTCGACTCCCGCCTCTCTCGACGCTCCCCGGACTGCTGAGCCTTTTATAGGCCGCTGCCTCTCTCGACTCTCGACTCTCCCCGGACTGCTGAGCCTTTTATAGGCCGCTGTCTCTCTCGACTCCCGCCTCTCTCGACGCTCCCCGGACTGCTGAGCCGTTTATAGGCCGCTGCCTCTCTCGACTCCCGCCTCTCTCGACGCTCCCCGGACTGCTGAGCCTTTTATAGGCCGCTGTCTCTCTCGACTCCCGCCTCTCTCGACGCTCCCCGGACTGCTGAGCCTTTTATAGGCTGCTGTCTCTCTCGACTCCCGCCTCTCTCGACGCTCCCCGGACTGCTGAGCCTTTTATAGGCCGCTGCCTCTCTCGACTCCCGCCTCTCTCGACTCTCCCCGGACTGCTGAGCCTTTTATAGGCCGCTGTCTCTCTCGACTCCCGCCTCTCTCCTCATATGGTTGAGAATTTACTTGTCGTAATGTGGTTGAGAATTTATTTGTCATAGAAGTCAAGTTCTTTTGTTACTTGTACAAATTCAGAAAATTTGACATGTTCAGTGGATCGAGCATGACTGTGTACATGACAAATATCAGCAACAGCAACTTACTGTTTTCATAAAGCCTTCAACTAAAAACAAAATTCAAATTACATTGTAAATAATACAATAAGGAGTATACAATAGTAAAATCAGTATAATAAGATTAAGTATAATTAAACAAAATTAAATAATATATACCATAATTATAAATTAAGTTAAAATTAGAAAATCTGCAATTGAATCAGTTATTAGCTGTCTTTAAGATTCATTCTCTGTCCAGTGATTCAATTAATCTGGAAGAACCAAGGCACTTCAGAGGTGTGGAAAAATTGATGCCGAGCCAAAGAAGGATCGATTAGGATGGGTGACTAAAAATTCTGATCCACAAGATGGACTTTATAGAGGTCCTAAAGGAAGAGAGGGAGGTAGAGAGGCAGATGAGTTTGAGAAAGTAATTTCAGAGAGTGGAACCTAATCAGCTGAAGGCATAAAAGTCAGTGATGAGGCAAAGAAAATAGAAAAGCAAATTATAATTTAAATGGAGAAAAATTGCAAGTGCTGCAGTACAGAGAGACCTGGGGGTCCTTGTGCATGAAACAGAAAAAGTTACTATGCAGGTACAGCAAGTAATCAGGAAGGTAAATGGAATGTTGTCCTTTTATTGCAAGGGGGAATAGAGTATAAAAGCAGAGAAGCCCTGCTACAACTATACAGGGTATTGGTGAGGCCACACCTGGAGTACTGCGTACAGTTTTGGTCTCTGTATTTAAGGAAGGATATACTTGCATTGGAAGCTGTTCAGAGAAGGTTCACTAGGTTGATTCCGAGATGATTTGAGGAGAGGTTGAGTAGGTTGGGTCTATACACATTAGATTTCAGAAGAATGATAGGTGATCTTATCGAAACATATAAGATAACGGCGGGGATAAGATAAAGGTGGATGCAGAGAGGATAGGATGCATAGGGGAAATAAAACTAGGGGACATAGTCTTCGAATAAGGGGCCACCCATTTAAAACTGAGATGAGAGGAAATGTCTTCTCTCAGGGTTGTAAATCTATGGAATTCTCTGCCCCAGAGAACTGTGGAGGCTGGGTCATTGAATATATTTAAGGTGGAGAGAGACAGATTTTTGAGCGATAAGGGAGTAAAGCGTTATGGGGAGCAGACAGGGAAGTGGAGCTGAGTCCATGATCAGATCAGTCATGCTATTGAATGGCGGAGCAGGCTCGAGGGGCCAAATGGCCTGCTCCTATTTCTTATGTTCAATGGGTTTGAATCAGATCACTGAAGACTTTAGGGAGGGTTCTAGGACAAGAGAAGATTACAGAGCTAGGGAGGGCTGCGTGGAGCTATTTAAAGAAAAGGATAAAAGTTTTAAGTTTGAGACATAGATGAATTGGGAGCGCATGTAAATCAGCAAGGACTCCTGATGGATGAGCGGGACTTGATGTGGGATAGGATGCAAGCAGCAGAATTTTGAATGAGATCACTTAATACTGAAATTGACCTCGACAGTTTATGGAGAGTGGAAGATTGGAGGCCGGCCAGGG
This sequence comes from Pristiophorus japonicus, assembly GCF_044704955.1. NCBI lineage: Eukaryota > Metazoa > Chordata > Chondrichthyes > Pristiophoridae > Pristiophorus > Pristiophorus japonicus. Next base: position 215,253,402 of record NC_091981.1, on the reverse strand, counting down.
GAGCACTAGAATAGCTGTGTCTGGAGGTGACCCAGACATATGATTCTTTCAGCAGCGGATAGGCTGAGGTAGGGTTAGAGGAAAGTGCTTCAACAAAGCCGGAAGCAGACAGCCTTTGTGATGGAAAGGCTATGGGGCTCAGAAACTCACCTTGAAAGTCAAACAGGATGTTGAGGTTGCAAACAGTCTCTGCTTTATTTTGAGAAATTGATTGGAGAAGGAGATGGCATCTGACGATGGCACAAAATTTGTACGCCAGGGGAATGGGAACCTATGCAGGGAGACAGAGGGAAGTAGAATGGGGGCAGAAGCAAAAGATAGAAAAAAGAAAAGTAAAAGTGGAGGGCAGAGAAACCCAAGGCAAAAATCAAAAAGGGCCACATTACAGCAAAATTCCAAAAGGGCAAAATGTGTTAAAAAGACAAGCCTGAAAGCTCTGTGCCTCAGTGTGAGGAGTATTCGGAATAAGGTGGACGAATGAACTACACAGGCAGCAATGAATGAATATGATACAATTGGCATCACGGAGACATGGCTCCAGGGTGACCAAGGCTGGGAACTCAACACCCAGGGGTATTCAACATTCAGGAAGGATAGACAGAAAGGAAAATGAGGTGGGGTAGCGTTGCTGGTTAAAGAGGAAATTAATGCAATAGTAAGGAAGGACATTAGCTTGGATGATGTGGAATCTGTATGGGTGGAGCTGCGGAATACCAAAGGCAGAAAACGCTAGTGGGAGTTGTGTACAGACCACCAAACAGTAGTAGTGAGGTTGCGAACAACATCAAACAAGAAATTAGGGACGCGTACAATAATGGTACAGCAGTTATCATGGGCGACTTTAATCTACATATAGATTGGGCTTACCAAACTGGTAGCACTACGGTGGAGGAGGATTTCCAGGAGTGTATTAGGGATGGTTTTCCAGACCAATATGTCGAGGAACCAACTAGAGAACTGGCCATCCTAGACTGGGTGATGTGTAATGAGAAAGGACTAATTAGCAATCTTGTTGTGCGAGGCCCCTTGGTGAAGAGTGACCATAATATGGGAGAAGTCTTTATTAAGATGGAGAGTGACAGTTAATTCAGAGACTAGGGTCCTGAAGTTAAGGAAAGATAACTTCGATGGTATGAGGCGTGAATTGTCTAGAATAGACTGGCAAATGATACTTAAAGGGTTGACGGTGGATAGGCAATGGCAAACATTTTAAGATCACATGGATGAACTTCAACAATTATACATCCTGTCTGGAGTAAAAATAAAACTGGGAAGGTGGCTCAACCGTGGCTAACAAGGGAAATTAAGGATAGTATTAAATCCAAGGAAGAGGCATATAAATTGGCCAGAAAAAGCAGCAAACCTGAGGACTGGGAGAAATTTAGAATTCAGCAGAGGAGGACAAAGGGTTTAATTAGGAGGGGGAAAATAGAGTGTGAGAGGAAGCTTGCCGGGAACATAAAAACTGACTGCAAAAGCTTCTATAGATATGTGAAGGGAAAAAGATTAGTGAAGACAAACGTAGGTCCCTTGCAGTCAGATTCAGGTGAATTTATTAATGGGAAACAAAGAAATGGCAGACCAGTTGAACAAATACTTTGGTTCTGTCTTCACGAAGGAAGACACAAATAACCTTCCGGAAATACTAGGGGACCGAGGGTCTAGTGAGAAGGAGGAACTGCAGGATATCCTTATTTGGCAGGAAATTGTGTTAGGGAAATTGATGGAATTGAAGGCCGATAAATCCCCGGGGCCTGATAGTCTGCATCCCAGAGTACTTAAGGAAGTGGCCATAGAAATAATGGATGCATTCGTCATCATTTTCCAATAGTCTATTGACTCTGGATCAGTTCCTATGGACTGGAGGGTAGCTAATGTAACACCACTTTTTTTAAAAAGGAGGAAGAGAGAAAACGGGTAATTATAGACCGTTTAGCCTGACATCAGTAGTGGAGAAAATGTTGGAATCAATTATTAAAGATGAAATAGCATTTGGAAAGCAGTGACAGGATCGGTCCAAGTCAGCATGGATTTATGAAAGGGAAATCGTGCTTGACAAATCTTCTGGAATTTTTTGAGGATGTAACTAGTAGAGTGGACAAGGGAGAACCAGTGGATGTGGTGTATTTGGACTTTCAAAAGGCTTTTGACAAGGTTCCACACAAGAGATTGATGGTATTGGGGGTAATGTATTGACGTGGATAGAGAACTGGTTGGCAGACAGGAAGTAGAGAGTCGGGATAAATGGGTCCTTTTCAGAATGGCAGGCGGTGACTACTGGGATGCCGCAGGGCTCAGTGCTGGGACCCCAGCTCTTTACAATATATATGAATGATTTGGATGAAGGAATGGAGTGTAATATCTCCAAGTTTGCAGATGACACTAAACTGGGTGGCGGTGTGAGCTGTGAGGAGGACGCTAAGAGGCTGCAGGATGACTTGGACAGGTTAGGTGAGTGAGCAAATGCATGGCAGATGCAGTATAATGTGGATAAATGTGAGATTATCCACTTTAGGGGCAAAAACACGAAGACAGAATATTATCTGCATGGCAGCAGATTAGGAAAAGGGGAGGTGCAACGAGACCTGGGTGTCATGGTTCATCAGTCATTGAAGGATGGAATGCAGGTACAGCAGGCGGTGAAGAAGGCAAATGGTATGTTGGCCTTCATAGCAAGGGGATTTGAGTATAGGAGCAGGGAGGTCTTACTGCAGTTGTACAGGGCCTTGGTGAGGGCTCACCTGGAATATTGTGTTCAGTTTTGGTCTCCTAATCTGAGGAACGACGTTCTTGCTATTGAGGGAGTGCAGCGAAGGTTCACCAGACTGATTCCCGGGATGGCTGGACTGTCATATGAGAGGAGACTGGATTGACTGGGCCTTTATACACTGGAGTTTAGAAGGATGAGAGGGGATCTCATAGAAACATGTAAGATTCTGATGGGACTGGACAGGTTAGATGCAGGAAGAATGCTCCCGATGTTGGGGAAGTCCAGAACCAGGGGACATAGTCTAAGGATAAGGGGTAGGCCATTTAGGACTGATGAGAAGAAACTTCTTCACGCAGAGAGTTGTTAACCTGTGGAATTCCCTACCGCAGAGAGTTGTTGTTGCCAGTTCATTGGATATATTCAAGAGGGAGTTAGATATGGCCCTTACGGCTAAGGGGATCGCGGGGTATGGAGAGAAAGCAGGAAAGGGGTACTGATGGAGTGATCAGCCATGATCTTATTGAATGATGGTGCAGGCTCGAGGGGCCGAATGGCCTACTCCTGCATCTATTTTCTATGTTCTATGTATCAGTGTCCAAAGATGATGGTTTCAGTCTTTCCCATATTTAGAGCTGAAACTTCTAATATTGAATATCAGACAAACAAACTGACAGCACAGTGGCAAGGTCCAAAGACTTGATGGGGGAAGTAGAGCTGGGTGTAACAGTGTAAATGTAGTAGTTGATCCCTTATCTGTGGATTTTATTGCCATGGGACAGCATTTAGATGAGGAAAAGCAAGAAGACAAGTATGGATCTTTAAGGGACGCCTGAGGTGATAGTGCAGTGGTGGGAAGAGAAGTCATTGCATTAATTCTCTGTCATGGATTAGATTTTTAATTTCTTTGAGTTCGTTGTATCCATTTTCTCAATCTAGAAACAAATTGGAAAGTTACAAAGCTTTAATGTGTTTAAAGACCCAAAGTGTACATAAGTCTTAGTCACAAACCATTTTGATTTCTTTTGTGGATATTCCAAAGAAAATCCTTGCTTTATCAAAGATGTAGCTGTATGAATTTTATAAACTTAGATAATTCCCTATTGTTAAACTCTCTTTGCTTTAACTTTAGAGCACAAAGTTCCCAGCCTGAGGATTACATTTAAATCTTCACTTTGACTGAACTTTGAATTTTTATTGCTCATGTTGGATAAACATTGCCAGTTACATTTTAGGCAATTGATCTTCTAAGTGTCATTAACTGCTATTATGAAGTGTAATTCGAAGGGTGTTAACTTTAATGCTTTAGTTAAAAATGACACCTTCCATATGTATAGAAACTTACATTCTTATCTAGAAATCCCTTCCTTCTATGTGGTTCCTCCCAGCAGTCGGGTTGAGAACTGCAGAAACAGGAAGTCTCAGTGCCTCGCACATGATAGCTTTTATCTCTCTCTCTCTCTCTCGCTCGCGCGCGCTCTCTCTCTCTCTCTCTCTCTCTCTCTCTCTCTCTCTCTCAATCCCCTCTTTCTTTCCCTTCCTATTTCACTTTCTGTACATGATTTAGCATGTACAGAAATCAAACTTTAAATTTCCTGGCTCAGACTCTGTGCACCTTGTTAAGAATTCTTTAATCTGATTGGTTAGGGAGATATATAAAAGCAAAATACTGCAGATACTGGAAATTTGAAATAAAAACAGAAATGCTGGAAATACTCAGCAGGTCAGGCAGCATCTGTGGAGAGAGAAACAGTTAATATTTCAGATCGTCTGAACTTGAAAAAGTTAAAGATGTAACAAGTTTTTAAGCAAATGTAGGGGCAGGGAAAATGGAGGGGAGGAAAGAACAAAAGGGAAGGTCTGTGATGGGGAGGAAGGCAGAAGAGATCAAGAGACAAAAGAGATGATATTGCAAGGCAAAAGGAGATCGTAATGGAGCAAGTTTTAAAAAAAACAAAAGATGAGTCTAGATAGGGTGCAAGTGGAAATGGCAGAATCATCAACAGCTGCCATGAGAGAGAGTAAAAAAACTGAAAAAAAGAGAAAAACTAGTTTTTTAAAATAGGGTCGAAGGTTATGGTCTGAATTGTTGAACTTGATGAGTCTAGAAGGCTGTGAAGTGCCTAATTGAAAGATGAGGCGCTGTTCCTTGAGCTTTGTTGGAACAGTGTAAGAGGCCAGCAGGACTGAAATGGATTTCTAATCACTGCAAGTTCCAGTGCAAAGCCCCATTGTAAGTGCGATGTACGGCTGCGCTATTCTTTGCCCGGATTTTACGGTCAGCGGAAAATCAGGTTTTTGCTTGATTGCACTTTTGAGTGGTTAAATATGAAAGCATTGTCGACTTCCCCAATATTTACAGTTATTGTTCATGCTTTCTGTAGGTTTTTGAATATCAAGATTCAAGAGGGAGAAGCCCACAATATAATCTGCCCAGCCTTTGACTGCTTTCAGCTCGTTCCTGTAGATATCATAGAAAACTTAGTTTCCAGAGAAATGGACAAACGCTATTTGCAGTTTGACATTAAGGTAAGTAACAACATTGAAAGTGATCTTAACTACTTAATGCATGCTCTTGGTTACATTTTGTGTATATTTTAAAATTTTAGGGCACTAGCCCTGTTCACTTGAGATGTGATCAGCCAGAAAAGAAGTTTGTGAAAAAATATTAGATTGAGCAAATCATTATGGAAAAAGTAAAGCAGTAAAGTTATGATGGCAAGAACCTTAATTATTGATGCTCATTAAGTACAACTAAACCCTATTATGTTGAGAGGGATTTCCCTTAGCTGTCACAGCACTAGGTGCTCACTTTTTTACAAATTTTTATTCATTGTTTTAACTTCGGCCTCGATTTTTACATTGGGTGGGAAGGGTGCACACTAGCCTGGTGGAGAGAGGCACACCTGGGCAGATGTGGAGGCCCTGTCGATCTTAATGGCAGGGTATCATTTCAATAAAAGTTCCCAGACTCCCACCCAACAGATTTATTACCTGGGCAGGAGCGGAAAGTAGGTTGCACCTGGGGACCGGTGGGAACAGTCTCTGGCAGGTAGTGGGTGAAGGGGTTGCAGCGAAATCAGGGCGAGGCCTGGAGATTGAAGTACTTTTGGATTGTAGTATTTCAGACTCTTCAATAATTTTCAAGACTCAGGAAATCTTACAGTTCCATTGGGTCAGATTTATCTGTGAGAAACAGCAGAAACCAGTGCCAGTTACCTTGACTTTTTTTAAAATTAATTTTTCATCCTCCTCTGGTGTTCTTTGTTCCTCCCTTGGAAGTACCGACTCAAACTGAGATGTCAGCCATCTTCCAGTCTTTCAGCAAAGTGTCCATTCTTCCTCTGAGCCTAGACCAAGTATCCAGTTATTCAACCTGTGCGGGGAAGGGGCAGGGGACAGAATAAGGGATCACAATTGAGCTAAACATTTTTCCCACCCAATGTCCACACCTGCACTTTCTAGCAGCAGTTTCTGGAGAGTAATCAGGAGCAGGAACCCTGTTGATTTTTTTTTTTAAATTTTGCCCACTACTGCCCAAACTGAGTTCAGCCAACAGCAAAGATTAAAGGATTGATTAGGGACTGTCCTGATGTATGGGCTCAGTTCCAATCTGAGTAACACTTAACAATTGAACCACTGGGAAAACACAAGTCCAGACCTCAATACCATTAAGTATATAGACTACTAACCTGCCATATTTTGGCCATTCCATGGCTGATGATAAGTTGGAGGTCGTTCTACTTATGTTGTACCATCTGATGTGGTCAGATAATGCTCTACCTCCATAAAAAATAGTGTCCTCTTTTTTTAAAAAAAATTTAAATATTACAAAGTGCTTCTAATCATTGACTGTTTTAAAATGGTCTTATTTCTATTGAAATGCAATAAATGTTGAAATACCATATGTGTAGTCTGCTTCCATCTCACTTAAAGGGATTATGTAGTGAAGTCAAACAAAATTAACAGAAATCTACAGTTCCAATGATTGCTTAATGCTTTTATGTCGTGAGTAACTACGCTGTATAGACAGGTTCAGCCCCATTCTGTTTGGATTAGATGGTATCCTTCAGAAGGCAGCCAAGGCACTGCAATTAGCCTCGGCCAATTGCTAGAGAGGGAAATATCACTGGGGGTTGCTAGTCTTGACCACTATTAAGTGACCCTTGCTGGAAGTGCGAGTGTGCGGTCTTCAGATGGGAACAGGATCAAGCTCGGTTGTGGTGCTGTTTTGGTGAAATATCCTACTACCAGCCACTGCCAAGGCTCCCAAATGGTACTGAAAAGTATCCATGCCCTTTGGAACCACACCCCAGCATGTGCCCACTCCTTTATCTGTTGGTGTGAGGCAAGTTTTTAAAAAAAAATATAGGTAAATACAATCATTAATGAGGAAATTTATGTAAATACATTAAAAAAAATAAGCATCAACTTGAAAAAATAATTTTCAGAAGCAGTTGTTGTATGCAAACTTAGTTTATAGGTCTAAATATTGGGGCTAAAATTCCGGCCTCGCCAGGTCCATACGAAATATGTACAGACCCGGTGAGGTCCCGCAAAAGCCGGCTTTTGGCGCGCCATGCGCATGCGCCAAAAACCGGCTTTGCTGATCTGCCAAGTTTTGGCCTGACAGATCGAACGCATCCCCGGCCAGAACATTTGTGCGGGCGAGATTGGGCTATTTGCCCAACTCTTGCCCAGCGAATGTCCTTAAAACTGTTGCGCCTGGTAACTCTTGGCAGGTGCATTGCCTACTTTTACCAACGTGAGAGTTTTGAAACATCTAAAAATAAAATTTAAATACACATTTTTATGATTTTAAAGACCCCGTCCACCAAGGTAAGTTTATTTTAAAGCCTATTAAATAAAGCACTTTTTTTTAAAAAATGCAAAAACATTTTTTTTTTCTAAAACATTTTACTTTAATTTCAATTAATTTTAATTATGTGAGATGTTTTTTTTTAATGTGTTTAATGTGTTTTGGGATTTTTTTTCTCATTGTTAGTAATAGGAACTCGGAGATACGGAGTTCTCATTGCTACCAATGAGAATGCTGTACCGTGATTGGTTGTCCAATCACACGTGACTCCACCTTCGTGCGAACCTCAGACGGGGCGAGCTCCGAAGCACAGGAAGAGAAGGCTTCCCATCGCAGGCACCTCCGGGACCACCAGGTGCTTTCGTTAAAAATTCTCGGGTCAGAGGTGTTCGTTCGAAGGAAGCCTCCGACTTGAATTTCAGGCACAATATTTTGAAGGCTCCAGGTATATATGAAAGAAGGAACTTGTATTTATAAAGCACCTTTCACAACCCCAAAGTCACAAAGTACTTTTCAACCAGTGAAGTTCTTTAGAAATATAGGGAAACATGATAGCCAATTTCTACACAGCAAGGTCCCACAAACAACAGTGAGATAAATGACTAGGTTAGCTAGCGATGTTGGTTGAGATAAATATTGACCAAGACAATGGATGAACTCCCCTGCTCTTCAAATCATGACATGGGATCTTTTACATCCACCTGAGAAGGCAGTTGGCACCTCAAGTTAATGTCATCGGAAAGACGGCACATCCAACAATGCAGCACACATTCAGTACTGAACTGGTGTCGGTCTGGGTTATGTGCTCGGGTCTCTGGAGTAGGGCTTAACCCACAACCTTCTGACTCAGTCAAGACTGCTACCACTGAACCAAGGTTGACTCCTAAGGAAATCTGTAGTTGTCAGAGGATACTCATCTGATCAGTTTGGGCTGGTTTCAGGTCTAGCTCCCAGAAATGGGAAGACACTGAACCCACTACTCTGTTCCAAGGTGTTTATTATTTGTGCTTTACCAGGATTCAGTACATTGATATTCTTTTTATTTTAGGCATTTGTGGAAAATAATCCAGTTATCAGATGGTGTCCCACTCCTGGCTGTGAAAGAGCAGTAAGACTAACCTGTCAAAGATCAGGTTCTACAATGGACCAACTGAGCTTCCCTCTGCTTAGTGCACCAGCAGTGGATTGTGGGAAAGGACATCTCTTCTGTTGGTTAGTGTACAAAAAATTGAGTATCAATTTGTCTTAATTATTCAGCTATTAATTTCTATAGACATGCTTTTCTGTTGTCCGGGATTATAGGAAGATGTCAGATGGTATATTTCTGTTCTTGGTATTTCTTCGGAAAAGCCAAATTGCATCATTTTAAATGTGTCTGTGTTGATTAATCATTGCTGACCAAATAGTATCCATTTATTACATGGTATTCTTGGATTTTCTGTTAGGATCTAATGTTATCAACTTTACCTCGAAATCTTGGGCTCAATTTTCCCCAATGGCGTTTTTTGGCGTACTTGAGGAGTTACACCTGTTTTTTGGGGGCTCAACTACGTTAAAAAAAAAAATCATCCCACTTTCCTCGTTTGAATTGTTGAGTTTGGCGCCGCGTAGCCTGTCCTTTAGCTTTGGGGGTGGAGCCTAAGATCTGCACCAAAAAGATAAAAAGATTAGGTTGCCAGGGTAACTAGTGACACACTGCGGGCTGAGGTTGGAAAGTGAAATGTAGAACACATTCTGGCCAGCTCACTGCAACCTGCACAAGCACCTTGCACATTGCAGCAGCTTACCAGCATTAAATTATTCAAGAGTTTCTGCCAAAAATCTATTCCGCCGCCCCCCCCCAGTGCCGCTCCTAACCCTGGCCAAAAGTCCTCTGGGTGCCGCTGCTAACGCTGGCCGAAAGACCTCCCTCCTCCCGGAGCCGGTTGTCACTGCTAGCCCTGGTCGAAAGGCTTCGCTCCCCAGCCGGCGCTTGGTGCCGCTCCTAACTATGGCCGAAAGGCCCCCCCCCCTTCCCCTATTCTCCCTCTCTGCTGCTGCTGCCCGGGCCATGGAATTGCATCTGCTGCGTTAATTCTCTTACCTGCGCTGATTTTATTAACTGCCCAGAAGGTTTTTCCAGAGTGGTCACATACACTGGCCTAAGAAAATTGGAGTAAATCGGAGCCGGCCAAACTTGCTTAAATGGCCAGAATTGGCGCAGGTGGCAGGTTATGCCCCCAATGAGGTGGTTTTAAAAAAAAAAATGGTAGCCGGAAAAAAAAATCCTATCTAAGTAAATTACGCTAGCGCAGAAACTTTGGGGAAACTTGGAGATTTAAATTTACTCCAAAAAAAAATTCAGATAATTGGGAAAATTGAGCCCCTTATCAATTATAAGAATTGGCCAATCACATCTGGAGTATTGACTCCATTTAAAAACACACAATATAGCCATAATTCTGTTTAGCAATGTTCTTCCTTGCTGTGGTGGAGCCTGCTGTTTCATTTTCTCCCTGGGCTCTGATGCTCAACCTGCCTGCCATGCTGCAAGTGATGATGTATACTGTGAATATTTATCTATAATTTATTAAGAATGTTAAGCCTGCACATGCTTTCCATCTACAGAACTTTACATCCTATTTACAAAACCTTTCTTCCTGTTGTGAACTTTGCCACTAAAAATGCAGTATGCACGGTTAAAATACCAGCTGTAATTACACCCTCCTGTAGTCCCTCAGTTATGCATCTGCCAGCTCCTCAGCCTACTCTGCAGAGAAACTGCTGTACTGCAAGCAGCTTTGCTTCTCTGCTTCCCAAGTTGCCATAAGTTTTGCTAATTAACTATAAATATAAAATCAAAGTATTATATAAAATTAAATACAAAAATATGACTTGCAGATGGGAACTGAATTATGTCTCCATGCTGTGAGCCCCATCCTCTAACCCACTTCACCTGAAGACTTAATTTGCTCTCTCCTCCCTATGTGCAACACAACCAACTCGTACCTTATAAATGGAACAGTTACTTTTAGGTTTTCATTTTTGTCCCACTTTATTTATGTCTAAGTGAGTGAGTGTTCAGGAATACCTGGTACTGAGTGCAGTGAATGTACTTAATCAACGTTATGCAGTGCAGCTATTCCATATTTCTGAATACTGAAAAAAGGACTCTCGAGGCAGAAGTCTTGTTCTGATCTGAATTTCCAATCTGAATTACATCAAGTCACCAAGTGGAGACTGGCAATACATGGAAATAAAATTGTAGGTGTGTGTGTCATGCCCATTTCTCTTCTTCTAGCAGCCAGTAGAGGGGCATTGCCAATGGCCTGGAAATGCACATCTTAATTGGTTAACGACTTCAAGCTAATCTGTTGCAGTAAAGAGGATAAAAAAACAAAAAAAGGGAAAACTTGTGCAAAATATCCCCATAAAAGTATTTTTTTAATTGCGTGTGATAATTATAATCCTGTTATGTAACCTCTGGCTAGTGTACTTTCATCTGCTCTGCACTGAAGCACACTCTCTCCCTCCTCACAGTTGGCTATCTATATTCCATGTATCCTGTGCCTTTCACTATTCTCCAGTCGAGAGTGGTAGGCAAGTGACCTGTGCTTGAGCCAAGTATACTGACTCAAGCTACTAACTTTAAATTATTTGTTTCCTTTCCCACAAACCCATATCCCCTCCACTCAGTGGCTCCTTCAAATACCCGAATTGAGATCAGAATCTACATGAAATATTGATGCAAAGAACCCTCATTCTACTACTGAGTGCACTTCCATAATGCAGCACTAATGCACTGCATTGTTGGGTTGCCAAGTATCCTAAATAGTTCCAAATCAATTGATAATTCTGAAAATGTTTCATACATGATTATATCAACTGATGCATTTTAGGATATTAATATATTATTTTTCATTAGGGAGTGTCTCGGAGAAGCTCATGAGCCCTGCGATTGTCAAACATGGAAAAACTGGCTACAGAAAATTACAGAAATGAAACCAGAAGAACGTAAGGCTGCTGCTTCACATTGCCTTCTGATTCTTTGAAGATTCTTAAACATTTTGGTAGTTAATGAGATTGCTGAAATTTGAACATTTCACCATATGCCTTTCGATCTCTTCCGCGCTCTTCCCCCCCCCCCCCCCCAGACCAGGCCCATGCTTTCTCCTGTTGGACTTCCCATTTCTGCCCCAATTTCTTATTGGATGACTCATTGTATTCTGCTGTAGTCACTTCATACTGGAAAAAATCAACAAAGAAAAAGTGCACTTTGAGGCAACATTGGGACCCTTTGCCTGCAATTGTCTGTCTCCCCTCTTACCTCCTCCCATGGAACTCATTCCCAGTAAGGGAATGTTTCTTTGATCACCAATTGCCTCCCCTGCTCCTCCTCAATGCCACAGATCCATATGCTTACAGCACAGAAAAGGACTATATGCCCATCTTGTATGTGCAAACTCTGTTAGGGCAATCAAAAGTTAATCCCATATCCCTACTTTCTCCCCACAGCCCTGTACCAACAGCCCTTGCAGAAAGAAATTTCTCCTAACCCCCCTCTCCACTTTTGGTGGCAGTTTAAAATTGATGACCCCCTCAACGACAACCAGAATAGTCTTTCCCTATTCATTCTATCAAATCTTTTCATAATTTGGAACATCTGTTAAATTTCCTCCTTAACCAACTCTGTTTCAATGGAAATAGTCCTAGTATTTCAAGTCTTCTCTTATAACTATAGATCTATGTTATACACTCTGACTGTAATGTCATTTCTATAATGGGGTAGTCAATACTACACACTATAGCCTAAGCAATGCTTTGTACAAATTCAGCTTTATTACCATACTCTTGTATCCTATGTCCTTACTTATAAAACACAAAATGCTGTTCTTTTAATCTACGTGATTTTTTTTTTTTCAAACCCACATATGCTGTTTTTAGACTTCTGTCAATGTTGCAAGCTCAGTGGAACACAACACATACACAACTGTAGTCTGGGATGAATTGGAATCTATTCCTGAGTGCGCTCTATCGCTTTCCCATGGCAGTATAATTGAGATTAGGAAGCGAACCTGTGTACTTCACTGCTATAGTAACACATATTGAACATGCCTAAAGTGAAAACCAGGCAATATGTGTAATTTACGGCTTGTGAAAGTATCAAATGGTTAGAAATAGTAATTAAAGTTGAATTATTTAACTCCTTTTATTTTTCAAACCATGTTCTGTTGTACTACTAGTTGCTGGTGTAAATGAAGCATTTGAAGATGCTGCCAACTGTCTTTGGTTGTTGTCTAACTCTAAACCATGCGCCAACTGTAAATCTCCAATTCAAAAGAATGAGGGCTGCAATCACATGCAATGTGCCAAGGTAAGCATTGTAAAATGGCTATGTAGAGAGAAATTGCTCTGCTTAATCTAAATTGCTTGAAATCAGTATTTTACTGTAAATGCATATAGAGCACATGTGTTACATTTTAACACTGTTTTAAAAACATAAGAAATAGGAGTAGGCCATACGGCCCCTCATTTAATACGATCATGGCTGATCCAATCATGGACTCAGGTCCACTTCCCTGTCCGCCGTCCATAACCCCTTATTTCCTTATCATTTAAGAAACCGTCATTTTCGATCTTAAATTTATTCAATGTCCTAGCTTCCACAGCTCTCTGAGGCAGCAAATTCCACAGATCCACAACCCTCAGAGAAGAAATTTCTCCTCATCTCAGTTTTAAATGGGCAGCCCCTTATTCTAAGATTATGCCCTCTAGTTCTAGTCTCCCCATCAGTGGAAACATCCAATCTGCATCCACCTTGTCGAGCCCCCTCATAATCTTATATGTTTCGATGAGATCACCTCTCATTCTTTTGAATTCCAATGAATAGAGGCCCAACCTACTCAACCTTTCCTCATAAGTCAACCCCCTCATCTCTGGAATCAACCTTGTGAACCTTCTCTGAACTGCCTCCAAAGCAAGTATATCCTTTCGTAAATATGGAAACCAAAACTGCACGCAGTATTCCAGGTGTGGCCTCACCAATACCCTGTACAACTGTAACAAGACTTCCCTGCTTTTATACTCCATCCCCTTTGCAATAAAGGCCAAGATTCCATTGGTCTTCCTGAACTCTTGCTGTACCTGCATACTATCCTTTTGTGTTTCATGCACAAGTACCCCCAGGTCCTGCTGTACTGCAGCACTTTGCAATTTTTCTCCATTTAAATAATAATTTGCTCTTTGTGTTCATATGGATATCCAAGTACACAATCGAATTTGTTTTTCTACAATCTGTTTGGTTTGTTAAAATTATCGTCCCATATTTAATTTAAAGCCCTAATCCCGGATGTGGACATTTTATAACAAATAGTTAACATGGTTAAACAAATCAGAAAATCCTTTTTAATTTAGACATTAGGTACCACATTCAGCTTTTATTTTGTACTCTTTTATAAAAAAAAAAAAATTCCTGATGTTTATTTCTTTCCCTTTTCTGTCACTTTCCTATATTGCCAGAAGTACTTTTGCCTCCATTTTTTTTAATCCAAATAGTAACTTGAGTAATATTACTGTTACATTTTGGGTATTACACTATATATTCTCCTTGTGTTCAGCATTGTTGGCGACTCCCATAAATTGACTTTGCGTCCCATATGGACTGTTACCTGTCCAATGTCTAGCTAAATGTAGCAACTTCCATTGTCAATTATCACTATATTCCAGTTTATTGGAATATATTGTGTGCGACCAGGTGATCTTGTCTTTGGTCGGCAGATGAGTATACGCTATCAGACGGCGTCTCAGGCCATAAACTAACAGACAAATTTATTTAACATGCATCATTACAATTTGTGGGACCTTGCTGTGCACAAATTATTTGCCGCGTTTCCTACATTACAATAGTGATTACAGTTCAAAAGTGCACCATTGGCTATAAAGCACCTTGTGATGTCCTGAGGTTGTGAAAGGTGCTATATAAATGCAAGTTATTTCTTTACAGCAAGTAACTGAATAGTATTCAATATCAACAATATACTTACATTAATTTCAGCCTTTATTATTCTCAGTATCAAAATAACAAACTTGCATCTCCTGCACCATGAGCTAGATTTTGCAGTCAGCGACACTTGCACGTGTCCATGGACATTTTATGGACTTTTGCACTGGAAGTTGCTGCCAGCCAACTTTCCAAAAAGCACAGTGCCCTCTACAGGGCATCTGTGACCTGTGTGAACCCAGAAACCAGCTGTGCATCTCCTTAACCAATCAGATTGAAGAATCGTTAATGAGAAACAGAGTTTGAACTACAGTGTCAGTTGGAATATTTAATTCAATGTCAAATCAGAAAGTGAAATAGTGAGGGAAAGAAAAATGGATTAAGAGAGACAGATAAAAGAGACGAAGAAAAAGTTTTTAAAAAATGTATTCACATTTTGTGAGACTCTTTATTTCTAAAAGTTAATTTTCAGTCCCAGAAAGGTTATTTGGCAGTAATTAAGACTTATCATTGTTCATTTTTATGTACACTGGAGTGAACAAGCCCCAACTTTTTCAGGTGAGTTTAATGTGTATATATCACGCAAGTACAGCAACTTCACATCATTCCATGTATTTCAATGGCAAGTCTCTCGGCAAGATACCATTCCAGCGCAGCTTTTGGAAGAGCAGGACATCTTGGACAGCAAAGTCTTGATTTACACATTTAACTGTGAATACATGATCGCTGGAAGCTGCTGTCTGATTTACACGTTAATAACTGAGCTCTGTTAGCCTCACCATTATTTCTACTGCAAAATCTGGCCCTATGTTCAACAAAAATTGATCCACATACACAGTCGCTCACTTTTTACGACAACATCATTTAGGTCAATCTCTCCATTGGCTTCAGGTTAATTGCAGAGCTGAGCATAAGCTGCCAAATATAAGCCCACAATTGGAAGCTCTGACTATATAACTATCTGTCAAAGGAACTTTGAAGAATTATTGGCCTTTGCTTTCCACCTATGGTTCCTCTTACAAAGATCCAAACCACATCTTAAATCTAGACACAGCTCTCAATCAAAGTCACTACCCTAGGATGTTAGGAAGTTAATGGGACAGCTTGGTTCATGATCTGTGCCAAATACTTTGATCTGCTAGACAGATCCCCCATCCAGGTATAAGGTAAACGATCGATCCGTGCATGCCAAGAGCTTGTGCTGAAATAGGAATATTAGTCTGACTGCAATGTAAATTCTCTCTAGCTTATCTAAATCTTGTATGTGTACTGTGACCTGCAATAAAGGATCCAATTAATCTAACAAAGACAGAATTAAAAATGTTATATTTGTTACCACTATATTGAGCTTTCCACCCATGGTTTCTTTTACAAAGACCAAGATAATAGTTCTATTATTTTTCAGTACAGGAATACTAAGTTATTCCTTTAAAAATTAAATCATGCCCAAATTGCCTTGATGTCTTATAATGGAAGATGAGTACACTGTCCTTTTTGAAATCTTATTCGGAATACTTTGGTCACAAGCAGACTACCCAAAAGCTGAAAGTAGATTGACTAAAATAAATTCTTAGCTTGTTTGAGTCTAAAAGCATTTAACAGTTGCCTGCAGTGATGTATCCACCCAGTGCATTCTGATGTCGGAGCCAATAAATATTTTGTACTATTATTGCAAAGAGTAATAAGATCATTTATCCTAAAGTAAGACACATTGTAATGTAATCAGCATTGCACTAAGATGTTCAACTCTCATTATTTCAAAACTTTGTCTTCAATCTGACACAAGTTTCTCATTCAGTTAAGTATTAAAACCTATCTTAGACATTGAAAGCCTGGAGCTGTAGCTATCCCATTGATTAGTTACTGGCACACATATAATATAATTTGAGAAAACAATAGTGATATACTGTATTTTAGGGTACAGGGAAATCAGATTTGAGTAAATAGTTCCAGTATGAAGATAACAAACGTAACAGGCCAAACATTTACCTTCTGTACTAAAATTTCTGTTTCTATAATGTTATCAAACAAAATTATGGCCCTTGCGCTATGAGGCCTCCATGCGCAACCCAGCGTAGGGGCCCACGTATTCCAGGAGCATATGTGCATCCTGGGATCACACGGGCCAGACCAACCAATGAAAATGGCATATCCCTATTCAGAGTAATGGTGAGTTCCGTTTGTACAGAGATCACCATCTCTCTGAATGGGGATACTCCTGAAATCACAAACATTTAAAATAAATAAGAAAAACATTTCACACATTTAAAATTAATTAATTAAATGTTTTAAACAAAAATTAATTTTAAAATATTTTTGTTTCAATGGGGTAAAAATAAATTTGTGTTAATGGACAGGGTTTTCAATATAAACATGAGTGATAACATTTTATTTTTCTATTTTTTAAAACTCTTACGCTGGTAAAATCAGGCCTTATACCTGCTTTTATCAGGCCTAAGAATCTTAAGGACATTCGTTGGGCAAATAACCCTAATCTTCGCCCTCGAAGGCCCTTCTCCTGGGGATGCATTGGAACTGTCAATAGAAATATTGGCAGTTCGCAAGAGCCGGGTAAATTTTCCTAACTTGAAAGGATTATCAAAAAAACTTGCTAAAATAGAACTCCAGTACTAATTTCCTCTAGTTTTAACAGTATTTTTTTTTAAATAAAGCTACATATGTTTGTATAGATGGTAATGAATATCTTGAGAACACCAATGTATAATTTTGGGGGAAATTCATCCATCTCAGATGAGACTTAAAAGATTTCTCCCTTTCAAACATAATGGGAAGCTACACAGCAAAAATGTACCAACATTGAGCATTGTAATAGAAAAAATATCATACCCAGAGAAAAACCCATAAACCATTGAGCCATGCATTCAGGAGAACTTTTTTAGCCAGTATGTAACATTCCAACATTCCATTGACTCTGGATCAGTTCCTATCGAGTGGAGGGTAGCCAATGTAACCGAACTTTTTAAAAAAGGAGGGAGAGAGAAAACAGGGTATTATAGACCGGTCAGCCTGACCTCAGTAGTGGGTAAAATGATGGAATCAATTATTAAGGATGTCATAGCAGCGCATTTGGAAAATGGTGACATGATAGGTCCAAGTCAGCATGGATTTGTGAAGGGGAAATCATGCTTGACAAATCTTCTGGAATTTTTTGAGGATGTTTCCAGTAAAGTGGACAGGGGAGAACCAGTTGATGTGGTATATTGGGACTTTCAGAAGGCTTTCGACAAGGTCCCACACAAGAGATTAATGTGCAAAGTTAAAACACATGGGATTGGGGGTAGTGTGCTGACGTGGATTGAGAACTGGTTGTCAGACAGGAAGCAAAGAGTAGGAGTAAATGGGTACTTTTCAGAATGGCAGGCAGTGACTAGTGGGGTACCGCAAGGTTCTGTGCTGGGGCCCCAGCTGTTTACATTGTACATTAATGATTTAGACGAGGGGATTAAATGTAGTATCTCCAAATTTGCGGATGACACTAAGTTGGGTGGCAGTGTGAGCTGCGAGGAGGATGCTATGAGGCTGCAGAGTGACTCGGATAGGTTAGGTGAGTGGGCAAATGCATGGCAGATGAAGTATAATGTGGATAAATGTGAGGTTATCCACTTTGGTGGTAAAAACAGAGAGACAAACTATTATCTGAATGGTGACAGATTAGGAAAAGGGAAGGTGCAACGAGACCTGGGTGTCATGGTACATCAATCATTGAAGGTTGGCATGCAGGTACAGCAGGCGGTTAAGAAAGCAAATGGCATGTTGGCCTTCATAGCGAGGGGATTTGAGTACAGGGGCAGGGAGGTGTTGCTACAGTTGTACAGGGCCTTGGTGAGGCCACACCTGGAGTATTGTGTACAGTTTTGGTCTCCTAACTTGAGGAAGGACATTCTTGCTATTGAGGGAGTGCAGCGAAGATTCACCAGACTGATTCCCGGGATGGTGGGACTGACCTATCAAGAAAGACTGGATCAACTGGGCTTGTATTCACTGGAGTTCAGAAGAATGAGAGGGGACCTCATAGAAACGTTTAAAATTCTGACGGGTTTAGACAGGTTAGATGCAGGAAGAATGCCCCCAATGTTGGGGAAGTCCAGAACCAGGGGTCACAGTCTAAGGATAAGGGGTAAGCAATTTAGGACAGAGATGAGGAGAAACTTCTTCACCCAGAGAGTGGTGAACCTGTGGAATTCTCTACCACAGAAAGTAGTTGAGGCCAATTCACTAAATATATTCAAAAGGGAGTTAGATGAAGTCCTTACTACTCGGGGGATCAAGGGGTATGGCGAGAAAGCAGGAAGGGGGTACTGAAGTTTCATGTTCAGCCATGAACTCATTGAATGGCGGTACAGGCTAGAAGGGCTGAATGGCCTGCTCCTGCACCTATTTTCTATGTAGCAAGCCCAACACTGGAGGGGGACGGTTCTGGACTTAGTTTCAGGCAATGAAACTGGGCAGGTTAAAGGGGTATCCGTGGGAAAGCATTTAGGTGCTAGTGACCATAATTCAGTTAGATTTAAGGTAGTTATGGAAAAGGACATGGATAGACCAAGGATAAAAGTTCTAAATTGGGGAAAAGCCAATTTTGCTAAGCTGAGATGATTTAGCTAAAGTGGACTGGAAACAGCTACTTGAAGGTAAATCAGTGTCGGAGCAGAGGGAGGCATTCAAGGAGGAGATCCGGAGGGTTCACACCAAATATGTGCCTTTAAAGAAAAAGGGTGGGACATACAGGGTAGGATAAAGAAAAAAGGGGAGGTTTATGACCGATACCGAGGGCTAAATACTGCAGAATCTCGAGAGGAGTGTAGAAAGTGCAGGGGTGAAATTAAAAAGGATATTAGGAAAGCAAAGAGAAAGCATGAAAAAATTCTTGGCAGTAAAATCAAGGAAAACCCAAAGATGTTTTATAAATAGATTCAGAGCAGTGGGATAACTAAAGAAAGGGTAGGGCCTATTGGAGACCATGAGGGTAATCGGTGTGTGGAAGCAGGAGACGTGGGTATGGTTCTTAATGAATACTTTGCGTCTGTTTTCATAAGAGAGAGGCGATGCAGACATTGCTATCGGGGAGGAGAAGTGTGAAATATTAGATGAAATAAACATAGTGAGAAAGAAGGTATTACAGGGTTTAGCAGTTTTGAAAGTGGATAAGACCCCAGGCCAGGATGAAATGTATCCCAGGCTGTTAAGCGAAGCAAAAGAGGAAATAGCACAGGCTCTGACCATCATTTTCCAATCGTCTCTGGCTTCAGATATGGTGCCAGAGGACTGCTAATGTAGTACCTTTGTTTAAGAAGGGAGAAAGGGATAGACCAAATAATTATAGGCCAGTTAGCCTAGCCTCGGTAGTGGGAAAATTATTGGAAAGAATTCTGAAGGACAGGATAAATCTTCATTTAGAAAGACACAGATTAATCAAGGACAGTCAGCACAGATTTGTTAAGGGAAGGTTCTGACTAACTTGATTGAATTTTTTGAGGAGGTAACGAGGAGGATCGATGTAGTGTATATGGATTTAAGCAAGGCTTTTGATAAGGTCCCACATGGCAGACTGGTCACAAAAGTAAAAGCCCATGGGATCCAGGGCAAAATGGCAAGTTGGATCCAAAATTGGCTCAGAGGCAGAAAGCAAAGGGTAATGGTTGATGGGTGTTTTTGTGACTGGAAGGCTGTTTCCACTGGGGTTCCGCAGGGCTCAGTACTAGGTCCCTTGCTTTTTGTGGTTTACATCAATGATCTAGACTTGAATATAGAGGGTATGATTAAGAAGTTTGCAGATGATACTAAAATCGGCTGTGTGATTGATAATGAAGAAGAAAGCTGTAGACCGCAGGAAGATATCAATCAACTGGTCAGATAAGCAGAACAGTGACAAATTGAATTCAATCCGGAGAACTGTGAGGTAATGCATTTGCGGAGGGCTAATAAAGAAAGGGAATACACATTAAATGGTAGGACACTGAGGAGTGTAGAGGAACAAAGGGACCTTGGAGTGCATGTCCACAGATCCCTGAAGGTAGCAGGTCAGGTAGTTAAGAAGGCATATGGAATGTTTGCCTTTATTAGCCAAGGCATAGAATACAAGAGCAGAGGGGGGGGGTTATGCTTGAATTGTATAAAATACTAGTTAGGCCACAGCTGGAGTACTGCATGAAGTTCTGGTCACCAATTATAGGAAGGATGTGATTACACTGGGGAGGCTACAGAGGAGATTTACGAGGATGTTGCCGGGAGTGGAAAATTAGCTGTGAGGACAGATTGGATAGGCTGTTTATTTTTTTCCTTGGAACAGAGGAGGCTGAGGGGAGATCTCATTGAGGTGTATAAAATTATATGGGGCCTAGATATAGTGGATAGAAAGGGCCTATTTCCCTTGGCAGAGAGGGTCAACAACCAGGGGGCATGAATTTAAAGTAACTGGTAGAAGGTTTGGAGGGGATTTGAGGGGAAATTTCTTCACCCAGAGGGTTTTGGGGGTCTGGAACTCACTGCTTGAAAGGGTGGTAGAGGCAGAAACTCTCACCACATTTGAAAAGTACTTGGATGTGCAGTTGAAGTGCTGTAACCTGCAGGGCTACGGACCTAGTGCTGGAAAATGGAATTAGGCTGAATAGCCTCTTGTTGGCCGGCATGGTCATGATGGGTCGAAATGGCCTCCTTCTGTGGCTGTAAATTTCTATGATTCTATGGATCCTGATCACTATCCAGCAACCTCTGCTGTAAGTGCGTGTGTGCAGGGTAGGTGAACATTACAAAGCTAGGGATGAAAAATCTCTTAACCAGTAAAAAGATAATTCAGATTGTTTATTTAGAAAATTATCTGGCAGTGAGTGTTGCTTCCACAAATTGATTCAGATATTCTTTAGTGCCACAACTTAACCCCTACCTTGCTATAGGGTATGGTTCCAGAAGCACCAATAGCCTTTGTTCATGTGACAGCAGGCTATTTTACTGGGAGAGAAGGAAAGGAAGTACCACAAATGAGTCATACCCCATGCTGATCTCTTCATGTACACACTGCCAGCAAGGATTCCTGAATTATGATTAGGTCAAGATGTCTGCCTGAATGGTACGTGGGTTGTTTCATATCCTTTTTTGCCAGGAGACATTTGACAGTTTGTTGGCCTGGCTTCGATCAGCTCATTTATTAAGGATTGGGAAACCTAGGAGCTTTCCCATCTATGGTTCAAGATGTGCTCATTTTTCTTTGTGTTTACTTTGAAATGTATCCTGATAAATCGATCTGTGTAGACATTTAATTTTGAGGGAGCGGTGCACTTTATTATTTAATTGTCCAGATTGTGGACCCTTACATTTGATGCCATAAGTCCAAATAATACAATACATGCAGTGTTTTTGCTTTGGGGTTATGACCTTTTCTTGCTTAGAACAGAGTTCATTTATAATGTTAAAACTTAAAGTAATACTGTAGCAGGCCTACTTGGAAAGCCACTGACTGAATCATTCATAAAGTATTGCTTAGATTTAATCTTCGATATATTTAATGAAGCATCTGTGTTTTCTTGTGTTCAGGTTACACTGCCTCATTGTTAAACTTGCAGAATGTTGTTAGATTTAAGAGGTTGGAGGGAGGAAAAATACGAAGTTGCTTTCTTCCTCCACAGTGCAAATATGATTTTTGTTGGATTTGTCTGGAAGAATGGAAAAAGCATAGTTCATCCACTGGAGGCTATTACAGATGCACTCGATATGAAGTCATCCAACAGGTTGAAGAACAGTCCAAGGAAATGACAGCTGAGGTAAGCATGTTATTTTTTTTTCTAAGTGGAAAATAAAATGAATGCGTAAATGGTTTCTGCGTATCTCTGCTTTGAATTATTGTGATTGTCTCCTTCCAGATTTTGTGGTCTGTTCTTTGAGTCTTCCAAGACTATTTCTTCACTCTCTTAGTCATATGCTAAGTGAAGGGGGCAGGATGATGGAGAAACAGAGAGGATAGTGATAGTGTGTCAGACTAAATTGTGCTTTTTAAAAATGGTGCAC
The DNA here is from genome assembly GCF_044704955.1 of Pristiophorus japonicus. Taxonomy (NCBI): domain Eukaryota; kingdom Metazoa; phylum Chordata; class Chondrichthyes; family Pristiophoridae; genus Pristiophorus; species Pristiophorus japonicus. The sequence continues at coordinate 215,230,878 of NC_091981.1, read as the reverse complement.
AACCTCAAGAATGTTTCATAAGTAAATCCTAAACTTTTCTATTACAAATTTTTGTTGAAATTGGACTTTTTTAGCTTGCATACTCTTCGATCACTTGTTTTTAATTTCTCTTGATTTTTGATTTAATTTTGAGTAATTCTGCAACTGCGAATCTCAACTCTACTTTTTTAGTAGACATTGTGTATATTTTTTTTAATCGACTCATACATTAAATTAAAAAAAATAAATTCACACATCAGATAACTTAGTTAGAAAATGCATCTTTTCTTTCAGGCTGAGAAAAAGCACAAGAAATTTCAGGAGCTTGACAGATTTATGCACTACTACACACGGTTTAAAAACCACGAGCATAGCTATAAGGTAGGTTATGGAAATTTATTTGTATTTTAATACTGCCAGCTTTGAATCAAGTAAAAATAGGCCCCTGTTTTGTCATTTACCAGTTAGAGCAACGTCTTCTGAAAACTGCCAAAGAAAAGATGGAACAACTAAGCAGAGCTCTAAAGGGAGGTAAGTGAAATAAAGCCAATAATTTAAATTGTCTAAAGAGACTATTGCTGCTGTTAAGTGGCTGCAAGCCTGGAACACAGACCTTTGCAATGGACCAGCCTGGAGGGAGTTAATAAGCAGATTATTTTCTTTTATAGAATTTTACAGCACAGTAGGAAGCTTTTTCACCTATTGAGCCTATACCTTTCTGAAAGAGCTGTTTACTTAGTCCATTGTTCCTGTTCTTTCCCCGAGGTCTTCAGTCTGCACCCACTTTCTATCTATTAAAGCTTGCTTCCTCTTGTCCCATTTTTGTCAACTTTTGTGTCCACTTTTTTCCAATATAAATTCCTGTGGCCGCACTTATAATGGAAACTGCTTATGTAAACTTGTCACGCTGTAATTATACCCTCCTGCCAGTGGTCATACTGTGGCATCTCCATTTTGAGTCTCCCAGTTCCTCGGTCTGTACTGCAGAGAAATTCCTATGCTCCAACCAACTCTGTTTCTCAGCATTCTAAATTACTGTACATTTTGCTGTTTAACTATAAACACACAAAATCCAAGTATTGTAAAATAAAAAATGACAACATGCATGACAATGTGGGATTTGAATTGTGTCTGCACCATGATCCACATATTCCCGTTGGTTAACTCCACTTCCACCAAAGACTGCATTTGATCTCTACTCTATTTGTGTAACACTGCAGAAGATTGGCCAGTACCCTTTAAATTTTGATTTTAAAGCTATTATCGATTTTTCTTCTACATTGTTTTTGATAGGGCATTCTATGAACCAGCAACTCTCTGCATAAAGAAATCCCTAACTTTCCCTTTAATTCTTTCAGTGACCATCTTAAATTTATGCACTGTGGTTACTGACTTGGTGGAGAGTGGAAATATATTTTACCTATTTACCTTATTAATGCCCGTTCTTGTGTTAACTTTCAGCTTGAGTAAAAAGAGCCCATGGTGTCTCTAGTCTGACCTCCAAACTGAAGCTGTTTTTAACTGGTGTCATCTTCGTAAATCTCCTATACCTGTGTTATGGCCTTGATAATTTTCTTAAAATAAGATGCCTGCAACTAGACACAATATTCTACTGCAGCCTAGCCAATGATTTGTTTGTTTAGCATTGACTGTTTTTGTACTCTCTATTTATGGGCCCAAATTTCCCCATGAGTTGCACCGTTTTTTTTGGTGCAACTTGATTTTTCTGGTGTATCTTTTTAGTTGCAAATATGGCCATTTAATTTGCACCAGTGTAAGTGAGTTAGGTTTTTTGTTAGGTCAGTTTTTTTTTCAAAAGGGGGAATTCCCAGCCACTTACACAATTTATGCCAATTTGGCCAGAAAAAAGTTGTACTAAACTAACTTAGGGCAGCGTATGTGTCCACTTTTGTCCGCAAAGAAAGACCTTTAGTTACAGTTAAGGATTTGGTGCAGTAACTACATTTAAAGCACCAAAGCACAAAAAGTAATAAGCAATTAATTAACAAATAAAATATAAGGAACCCTGTCCCTAAAGCACCAAGACCAAAGTAATAAGCAATCAGTAAATAAAAAATTAAAAAATAGAAAGAACCCTGCACCTAAAGCACCAAAATCAATCAGTAAATAACAAATAAAAAATAGAAGTCCTACCTTGGGGAACGCCGATGAGGGAGACCATTCGGCCAGGGCTAGGGGAGAGAAGGGGGGGTGCGGAAGAGGTGCAAGTACCCTCTTGCGAAGCACGTCTAGACTGATGTCCGGCATGGCATCAAACACCCTCATGAATCCCCGGTTCATCTGGTCGAGAGTTGCAAACCCAGACCCCCAGAAACTCTTCAGGAGTTTTACAATCAGGTTAGAGACATCGCCATTGTTGGATTCACCACGGGCCCCTCCCAGGCCAAAGTTCCATCTTGATTTTCTTAGTGTTTCTAATCTGTAAATCCCCTAATCCAAGGCTGAAAGGAATCAAATCATCTTTTGACATGAAGGGAAGAAAACAATCAGATGACACAGCCTGCAGAGCACATTCGGCCAGGACTAGGGATGGCGTGCTTCGGCCCCTCCCACACAGCCTGTGGCGCAAGTTTTCAGAAACTGCCTGCCAGGAGTTACTGCACATGCGTGCAGACTCTAGTGCGCATGTGCAGAGGTCCCGGCACTGTTTTCAGCGCCAGGACCTGGCTCCACCCCCAATCCATTGGGCCCCGCTGCACCACGACAGAGGAGAGGCTGGGGAGCAGCCAGAATACGGAGGTCTTTTTTCGGCGTTCTTGGAGGTGGACACAAGTGGCGCAGCTCGAGTGAGGGCGCCAGAAAAACAGGTTAGGGAAATTTGGGCCCTATAAAACCCATACTCTTTTTTTTTTTTTAATCAATTTGTCCACTCACTTTTAAAGATGTATGTATCTGATGCTTAAGTTTCATCCCTAAATATATACACATTACACTCTTCCATATTAAATTTCATCCAACATCCTTCTGCCCAATCTACTAATTTGTCTCTTTCTCTCTGAAGTCGCTTTAGAATCATAGAATAGTACAGCACAGGAGGAGGCCATTTGGCCCATCGCGTCTGCACCAGCTCTTTCAAAGAGCAATCCAGTTAGTCCCGCTACCCACTCTTTCCTCATATGCCTACCATTTTTTTCTCCAAGTATTTGTCCAATTTTCTTTCAAAAGCTACTGTTGAATCTGTATCCACCACCCTATCAGGCAGTGCATTCCAAATCCTAAGCACTAGTGTGTTTTAATAAAAAAAAAAAAATTCCTCATGTCGCCACTGGTTCTTTTGCCAATCACCTTAAATTGGTGTCCTTTGGTTATCGAACCTTCAGCCATTGGAAACAGTTTTTCTTCATATATACTATCTAAATCCTTCATTATTTTGAACACCTATCAAATCTCCTTTTAACCTTCTCTGCTTCAAGGAGAACAACCCCAGCTTTCTCTAGTCTATCCCGGAACGAGCTAGTATGTACAGGAACAGGAGGATAGAGCAGATAAATACGTGGCTGGAGAGATGGTGCAGGCGGGAGGGCTTTAGTTTCCTGAGGCATTGGGACCGCTTCTGGGGGAGGTGGGACCTGTACAAGCCGAACGGGTTGCATCTCAGAGCCAGGACCAATATCCTCGCAGGGGGTTTGCTAGTGCTGTTGGGGAGGGTTTAAACTAGCAGCAGAGGGATGGGAACCTGAAAATAGATTCAGTAGGGAGGGGAGTAAAGCTGGAATTAGAAAGCAAAAATAAAGAGAGTGAGTTTGAAGGAGAGGAATCAAGCAGGAAAAAAGGGTAAAAATACAAATTTAAAGGCTCTTTGTCTTAGGGGAGACTAGAACTAGGGGGCATAATCTTAGAATGAGGGACTGCCCATTTAAAACTGAGATGAAGAGGAATTTTTTCTTAGAGAGTTGTAAATCTGTGAAATTTGCTGCCTGAGAGCTGTGGAAACCGGGACATTGAATAATTTTAAGACAGTGAAAGACAGTTTCTTAACCGATAAGGGATTAAAGGGTTATGGGGAGTGGGCAGGGAAGTCCATGATCGGATCAGCCATGATCGTATTAAATGGTGGGGCAGGCTTGAGGGGCCGTATGGCCTACTCCTGTTCCTATTTCTTATGTTCTTATGTCTAAATGCACGAGGCATTCGTAACCAAATAGATGAGTTGACGGCACAAATAGATACAAATGGGTATGATCTGATAGCCATTACAGAGACGTGGTTGCAAGGTGACCAGGACTGGGAACTAAATATTATGGGGTATTTAACGATCCGGAAGGACAGACAGAAAGGAAAAGGAGGTAGCTCTATTGATAAAGGATGGAATCACTGCAATAGTGAAAAACGATATTCGCTCAAATGATCAGGATGTTGAAACAGTTTGGATGGAGATAAGGAATAATAAGGGGGAAAAGTCACTGGTGCGCATAGTCTATCGGCCCCCTAACAGTAGCAACTCTGTTGGTCGGAGCATAAACCAGGAAATAGTGGGGGCTTGTAAAAAGGGAACAGCAATAATCATGGGTGATTTTAACCTCCATATTGATTGGACAAATCAAATTAGTCAGGGTAGCTTTGAGGAGGAGTTCATAGAGTTCATAAGGGACGGGTTCCTTGAGCAGTATGTAAGGGGGCAGGCTATCTTGGATCTGGTCCTGTGTAATGAGACAAGATTAATAAACAATCTCCTAGCAAAGGATCCCCTTGGAATGAGTGATCATAGCATGGTTGAATTTCAAATTCAGATGGAGAGTGAGAAAGTTGGATCACAAACCAGTGTGCTAAGCTTAAATAAAGGAGACTATGAAGGTATGAGGGCAGAGTTGGCTAAAGTGAACTGGGAAAATAGATTCAAGTGTAGGACGGTTGATGAACAGTGGCGTACATTTAAGGAGCTATTTTATAACTCAAGAAAAATATATTCTAATGAGGAGGAAAGGGTGTAAAAGAAAAGATAGCCATCCGTGGCTAACTAAAGAAATAAAGGACGGTATCCAATTAAAAACAAGGGCATACAAAGTGGCCAAAACTAGTGAGAGGACAGAAGATTGGGAAACTTTTAAAAGCCAGCAAAGAAATGACACAAAAAATGAAGAAAGGGAAGATAGACTATGAAAGTAAACTAGCATGAAATATAAAAACAGATTGCAAGAGTTTCTATAGGTATATAAAAAGGAAAAGAGTGGCTAAAGTAAATGTTGGTCCCTTAGACGACAAGACCGGAGAATTGGTCATGGGGAACAAGGAGATGGCAGAAACTCTGAACAAATATTTTGTATCAGACTTTACGGCAGAGGACACTAACAATATCCCAACAGTGGATAGTCAAGAGGCTATAGCGAGGGAGGAACTTAACACAATCACAATCACTAAGGAAGTGGTACTCAATAAGATAATGGGACGAAAGGCGGATAAATCCCTTGGATCTGATGGCTTGCATCCTCGGGTCTAAAAAGAAGTCGTGGCCGGGATAATGGATGCATTGATTGTAATTTACCAACATTCCCTGGATTCTGGGGAGGTCCCAGCAGATTGGAAAACTGCAAATGTAATGCCCCTATTTAAAAAAAGGAGGCAGACAGAAAGCAGGAAACTATAGACCAGTTAGCCTAACATCTGTGGTTGGGAAAATGTTGGAGTCCATTATTAAAGAAGCAGTAGCAGGACATTTGGAAAAGCATAATTCGGTCAGGCAGAGTCAGCATGGATTTATGAAGGGGAAGTCATGTTTGACAAATTTGCTGGAGTTCTTTGAGGATGTAACAAACAGGGTGGATAAAGGGGAACCAGTGGATGGTGGTGTATTTGAACTACCAGAAGGCATTTGACAAGGTGCCACATAAAAATTTACTGCACAAGGTAAAAGCTCACTGGGTTGGGGGTAATATATTAGCAAGGATAGAGGATTGACTAACGAACAGAAAACAGAGAGTCGGGATAAATGGTTCATTCTCGGGTTGGCAATCAATAACTAGTGGGGTGCCGCAGGGATCAATGCTGGGACCTCAATTATTTACAATCTATATTAATGACTTGGAAGAAGGGACTGAGTGTAACGTAGCCAAGTTTGCTGACGCTACAAAGATGGGAGGAAAAGCAATGTGTGAGGAGGACACACAAAATCTGTAGAAGGACATAGACAGGCTAAGTGAGTGGGGCAAAAAATTGGCAGGATGGAATATAATGTTGGAAAGTGTGAGGTTATGTACTTTGGCAGAGAAAATCAAAGAGCAAGTTATTATTTAAATGGAGAAAGATTGCAAAGTGCTGCAGTACAGTGGGACCTGGGGGTACTTGTGCATGAAACACAAAAGGTTAGTATGCAGGTACAGCAAGTGATCAGGAAGGCCAATGGAATCTTAGCCTTTATTGCAAAGGGGATGGAGTATAAAAGCAGGGAAGTCTTGCTGCAGTTATACAGGGTATTGGTGAGTCCACACCTGGAATACTCTGTACAGTTTTGGTTTCCATATTTACGAAAGGATATACTTACTTTGGAGGCAGTTCAGAGGAGGTTCACTAGGTTGATTCCGGAGATGAGGGGGTTGACTTATGAGTAATTGTTGAGTAGGTTGGGCCTCTACTCTTTGGAATTCAGAAGAATGAGAGGTAATCTTATCGAAACGTATAAGACTATGAGGAGGCTTGACAAGTTGCATGCAGAGAGGATATTTCCACTGATAGGGGAGACTAGAACTAGGGGGAATAATCTTAGAATAAGGGGCCGCCCATTTAAGACTGAGATGAGGAGGAATTTCTTCTGAGGGTTGTAAATCTGTGGAATTTGCTACCTCAGAAAGCTGTGGAAGCTAGGGCATTGAATAAATTTAAGACAGAGACAGACAGTTTCTTAACCGATAAGAGAACATAAGGGGTTAAGGGGAACGGGCAGGGAAGTGGACTTGAGTCCATGATCGGATCAGCCACGATCGTATTAAATAGCGGTCGGAGCAGGTTCCAGGGGCTGTATAGCCTATTCCTGCTCCCACTTGTTTTTAGGTAATTCCTCATCCCTGGAACCATTCTAATAAATCTCTTGTATCCTCTGCAAAGCCTTCACACCCTTCCTAAATTGTGGTGCCCAGAATTGGACACACTATTCCAGCCGAACTAGTGCTTTATATAGGTTTTTTAATTAATTTCTTTATTGTAAATTTGAATACCAATATATATTCGTATTAGCAACCTGAATATAAAATATATATGCATATTCATATTCATATATATATAGAATTACTGGGAACTTTATATGTGGTTCCCAAGGCTCCATAATGGGCACTTATGCAGCCTACAAAGACAAAAGCTTGGAACATCTTGTCCTACTGCACGTGTGATTTTGTTTTCCATTATTTACATGAGACCACCCTGTATTTTTTTCTGAAAAAAGAAAGTTTTGTATTGCAGGGCTACACCTAATAGGACTAAATTCATACTCTCCAAACTAACTTCACCTAGAACTTTTCTAACCCAATGTGCCACTCAAACCTTATCTTCTGTTTATTAAACACGACTTAAATATAGTAAATAAATCTGTTGAGAAGAGAAATAAAATAATTTCAAAATGCTGAAATGCTTTGCCATAGTCCATCAGGGAGCTCAGAACTTGGACACAGCTACTTCAGCTGTTCCATTGTTGGTTGCAATCAACTGTCAGGAATAAAGAAATGTATATTATGGTTTGTTGTCCAAAAAGAGAAATGTAATTCTGCAGTAAGGGTAATGAATGTTGCTTTATCTTGTCAGTTGAAGGAGGGTCCCCTGATACCACTTTTATTGAAGAAGCAGTACTTGAACTCTTGAAAACACGACGTATCCTGAAGTGCTCCTATCCTTATGGATTTTTTCTGGAACCTAAAAGCACAAAGAAAGAAATATTTGAGCTCATGCAGGTATTTTTGCTAAAATTGATGACTTGTAGTATTGGGCTGTCTCATTTGCTAAAAGTTTGTAATTAACTAGTTTAAATTTATAGTGAAGATAGAAGACTGATATACACACACTGTGCAGAGGAACTTGTATAGTTACATTTAGCTGCTATCTAACTTGAACAAGTCATTTTATTAGGCACAATAAGGTCTAATGTTTTTGGATCAGTATTTGAATTAAGCAGTGGCTACATTATTCCTTCCCTTTTGGGTGGGAACCAACTGCATGTAGTTAAAACTATGACAATCCAAAGTGGCTGGAATTCTCCCAGGTTGGAACTGTGGCAGTATGTCTGGTTTTGCATGCCTTCACACTCTTCACTTGAAGGGAATAGTGTGATGTAATGGAAGGATTTGTAAACTAATTAACTTTTATATCATTTTTAGCGGGGGGTTAATAAGAAAAGATGGATTTGGTTTTTCCAATGTCGATTTGGAGAACTCCCTAGCTCATTCCTGCTATCAGATAGGCAGTCTGACAAAACAAAGATGGCCATGGAATAAATGTTGATGGAGGAAAAGCTGGGTGTAGATAATAAACCCCTCCACTTTCCTCTCCTCCTTTTAAGACCCTCCTTAAAACCCACTTCTGACCATGCCCCTCATGATATCTCCTCCTTGGGCTCAGTCTATATTAATTAAAATTCTATCTGATCATAAGGGAGCTAATGTCCAACTTTTCAAGTTTAACATTCAATTATTTGAAAACCTATTTGCTGAGGCACTCCAGACTCGTGTTGCCAGGCAATATGCTGAACACAACAAAAACACTATTTTTCTGCACTAGATCTGTAGAGCTTACTTGTCCCAAGAAGGAAATTCTGCTTTAATGCAAAGCTTGCAGCCTAGGGACTACATACAAATAATGCACAAAGTATTCTTCGCTAGGTCAGTGGTCAGGCAGTGCTACAGGGAATTAATGTTTTGATAGATTGGTCGCTGAATATTGCAAGTGATACCTGAACGCTGAGACGCAGTGATCTTAATTCACATTATATTCACTGAGAATTACTGAAGCTCGTTAATTTAAAAAACTACAGTACTTTTTGGTTTTCATTAAATTTATATTGTGAAATTATGCTTTGAAGTTTAAGAGGTATCATGGACCCCTTTGGAGATTTTGGATTCCTTTAAATCCTCCATTCTAGTTGAATGTGATACTGTAATGTGAGGGCGTTTGACTGCTATAAGCACCAGTTTTGTTTTTGTATTTCTGCAGTTTTTAAAGCTCTGAATTTTTGGTGAAACTGAAATATTTTTGCATTCTGTAATGGCTTGTAGTCAATGCTGCAACACAACACAAATAGCACAGCTGCCTTCCCATACTAATCTGGATATTAGATTTTTTTTGATTAAACCATATTTTCTACCAATATAACATCCATTTGCATTTTGTAGTGTTGAAGTATTTTTCACTTTGTGGCACCACTCACTGTCCTGCATTGTGTGCATTCAATTATTTTCATTTAAGAGTATTTCTTCAGTGTTGTAGTACAGGAGGATTTATATTTCTCAGCCTTCATACAAGCTTCAGAGTTGCACCATGTACCTACCCCAGTAATTTTTTTGTTAGCAACCTGAATTGTTTGAAGGCCACTTGATTTGATTATGTATTAGAATGTTATTTTACACTGGAAATCCTTCGCATGGGAAGTGGTTTTTACTGTGAAAGTGGTACGTTACTGTGAAAAGATAAATTAACTGATTTCTCACATTCCAAAACAAAAACTGAAAACTGTTGCTAGGTTTTGGTCTCTTGTACTTGATTCACCCTGGTAACCAAAACTGCAACTCATTAAGACTTTAAAGAAAAAGACAATTGCAGAGGTGCCAAAAAATACAGTTAGGAGGCTGCGATGCTTTTTTAAAGTTGCATTTATGTTCTGTATGTGTTTGTTTGATCTGGACTGAAGAGGACAAAAATAATACCTTCGATTTTCTGATGAGGCAAGAGCCAACTGGAAATATAGCCGAGTGCTGACCTGTAATTTGGGGTTCCCCTCATTAAAATATTGGTGGGCTGAAGTTGTTAGCAACACTACTAATTGGGAGCTTGTCCATGGATGGGGGGTGCAGAAAATGAGGTGCTGCTGCAGAATTAAAAAGGCCATGTGTCAACATTATTGTTTTAGCTGCAGCCATGCAAGTGGTTTTGCTAAAAGTGTCTTGGGTCAGCTGGAGGGAAGAGATCTTATGCTTCTCAGATGCAACTGTGAATTTGTTGCTGCAGGTCAGGCAAAGAAGGGCACAAAGCAACCCAGGCCATCAAAGGGAAGGAGGTGGTCAGAGGTGTGCATGTCAACTCCAGCACGCCGCACATAGCCATTCCGTGTCGGAAAAAGCTTAATGACTTTATCAATCAGACAAGGAAAGAGCAGTCGGCCACACTTTCCAAGAATGCACTATGTGATGCATGTCTGTCACTTAAAATGACCTCCTCTTCATACTGTGTTAGAGAGCTTGAATTGATTACAAACAATATCCATGAGGTAGTACGCTGCACTTCACACACTCAGCTTTCAGTGCATATGTTATTTCACTCGCATCCTCGGATTCTCTTTCTGCTGCACCTCACATTACCCATTACTGAACCATATAATTAACCCCTCCGAACACACCACCTGAAAATGGCATGTGAGCTCCATTAATCAGGAGGTCATCCTGTAGATGTGTCACAGAAAGAAAACTTCATGCTCCTGCCACTCAAATAGCAGAAGGATAATAGGTTCAATGAATGTACTTCACATACTGGCACCAAGGGGAAACCCTCGGTAGACATGCACTATGGATTTGAATAACATTTTGTTGGCACTGAAGTTGTGCATGCCAAAATTGTTCTTGGAAAGGTGTGGAAGTTGTTTTTGTTAAATGATTTGAACGAGACATTTGTGAGTTGTTGCGCACAGAGGAATCTGTAGATGATAGTTATATTTGAGGGAAGGGGAAGGTGTGCATTGGTCAGATATGGTGGTCATGAATGTCTCTTGCTGGTAGCAGTGGGTTGCTTTGTGTATCTGTTTCTTCCTGTTAGTCTTTAAACATCATTTGGATTAAAGTAATTATGGAAAGAGAGCAGAAAAAAATCGACAGTAAAAATGCTCAATGGGGTAGCACTCATTTCAGTGATTTAAGATGTGACCTAGCAGGATGTGCCGTGCTTGCTCCTGTTGAGAAGTCCAAAATTTGTGGCTGCAACTTGTCGCAGCAGAATGGAACTTCCTTGCCAGCTGATTTTCGCTGGTAAAACACATGATCCTGGTCTGGAAATCTAGGCTAATACTTCTAAGCGAACATTTTATCCTGGGCTAAATAATTGAGGAGCTGTTATGCAGTGTACCATAGAAACATAGAAACATAGAAAATAGGTGCAGGAGCAGGCCATTCAGCCCTTCTAGCCTGCACCGCCATTCAATGAGTTCATGGCTGAACATGAAACTTCAGTACCCCCTTCCTGCTTTCTCGCCATAACCCTTGATCCCCCGAGTAGTAAGGACTTCATCTAACTCCCTTTTGAATATATTTAGTGAATTGGCCTCAACTACTTTCTGTGGTAGAGAATTCCACAGGTTCACCACTCTCTGGGTGAAGAAGTTTCTCCTCATCTCGGTCCTAAATGGCTTACCCCTTATCCTCAGACTGTGACCCCTGGTTCTGGACTTCCCCAACATTGGGAACATTCTTTCTGCATCTAACCTGTCTAAACCCGTCAGAATTTTAAACGTTTCTATGAGGTCCCCTCTCATTCTTCTGAACTCCAGTGAATACAAGCCCAGTTGATCCAATCTTTCTTGATAGGTCAGTCCCGCCATCCCGGGAATCAGTCTGGTGAACCTTCACTGCACTCCCTCAATAGCAAGAATGTCCTTCCTCAAGTTAGGAGACCAAAACTGTACACAATACTCCAGGTGTGGCCTCACCAAGGCCCTGTACAACTGTAGCAACACCTCCCTGCCCCTGTATTCAAATCCCCTCGCTATGAAGGCCAACATGCCATTTGCTTTCTTAACCGCCTGCTGTACCTGCATGCTAACCTTCAATGACTGATGTACCATGACACCCAGGTCTCGTTGCACCTTCCCTTTTCCTAATCTGTCACCATTCAGATAATAGTCTGTCTCTCTGTTTTTACCACCAAAGTGGATAACCTCACATTTATCCACATTATACTTCATCTGCCATGCATTTGCCCACTCACCTAACCTATCCAAGTCACTCTGCAGCCTCATAGCATCCTCCTCGCAGCTCACACTGCCACCCAACTTAGTATCATCCGCAAATTTGGAGATACTGCATTTAATCCCCTCGTCTAAATCATTAATGTACAATGTAAACAGCTGGGGCCCCAGCACAGAACCTTGCGGCACTCCACTAGTCACTGCCTGCCATTCTGAAAAGTACCCGTTTACTCCTACTCTTTGCTTCCTGTCTGACAACCAGTTCTCAATCCACGTCAGCACAATACCCCCAATCCCATGTGCTTTAACTTTGCACATTAATCTCTTGTGTGGGACCTTGTCGAAAGCCTTCTGAAAGTCCAAATATACCACATCAACTGGTTCTCCTTTGTCCACTTTACTGGAAACATCCTCAAAAAATTCCAGAAGATTTGTCAAGCATGATTTCCCTTTCACAAATCCATGCTGACTTGGACCTATCATGTCACCATTTTCCAGATGCACTGCTATGACATCCTTAATAATTGATTCCATCATTTTACCCACTACTGAGGTCAGGCTGACCGGTCTATAATTCCCTGTTTTCTCTCTCCCTCCTTTTTTAAAAAGTGGGGTTACATTGGCTACCCTCCACTCGATAGGAACTGATCCAGAGTCAATGGAATGTTGGAAAATGACTGTCAATGCATCCGCTATTTCCAAGGCCACCTCCTTAAGTACTCTGGGATGCAGTCCATCAGGCCCTGGGGATTTATCGGCCTTCAATCCCATCAATTTCCCCAACACAATTTCCCGACTAATAAAGATTTCCCTCAGTTCCCCCTCCTTACTAGACCCTCTGACCCCTTTTATATCCGGAAGGTTGTTTGTATCCTCCTTAGTGAATACCGAACCAAAGTACTTGTTCAGTTGGTCTGCCATTTCTTTGTTCCCCGTTATGACTTCCCCTGATTCTGACTGCAGGGGACCTACGTTTGTCTTCACCAACCTTTTTCTCTTTACATACCTATAGAAACTTTTGCAATCCGCCTTAATGTTCCCTGCAAGCTTCTTCTCGTACTCCATTTTCCCTGCCCTAATCAAACCCTTTGTCCTCCTCTGCTGAGTTCTAAATTTCTCCCAGTCCCCAGGTTCGCTGCTATTTCTGGCCAATCTGTATGCCACTTCCTTGGCTTTAATACTATCCCTGATTTCCCTAGATAGCCACGGTTGAGCCACCTTCCCTTTTTTATTTTTACGCCAGACAGGAATGTACAATTGTTGTAGTTCATCCATGCGGTCTCTAAATGTCTGCCATTGCCCATCCACAGTCAACCCCCTAAGTATCATTCGCCAATCTATCCTAGCCAATTCACGCCTCATACCTTCAAAGTTACCCTTCTTTAAGTTCTGGACCATGGTCTCTGAAATTACTGTTTCATTCTCCATCCTAATGCAGAATTCCACCATATTATGGTCACTCTTCCCCAAGGGGCCTCGCACAATGAGATTGCTAATTAATCCTCTCTCATTACACAACACCCAGTCTAAGATGGCCTCCCCCCTAGTTGGTTCCTCAACATATTGGTCTAGAAAACCATCCCTTATGCACTCCAGGAAATCCTCCTCCACCGTATTGCTTCCAGTTTGGCTAGCCCAATCTATGTGCATATTAAAGTCACCCATTATAACTGCTACACCTTTATTGCATGCACCCCTAATTTCCTGTTTGATGCCCTCCCCAACATCCCTACTACTGTTTGGAGGTCTGTACACAACTCCTACTAACGTTTTTTGCCCTTTGGTGTTCTGCAGCTCTACCCATATAGATTCCACATCATCCAAGCTAATGTCTTTCCTAACTATTGCATTAATCTCCTCTTTAACCAGCAATGCTACCCCACCTCCTTTTCCTTTTATTCTATCCTTCCTGAATGTTGAATACCCCTGAATGTTGAGTTCCCAGCCCTGATCATCCTGGAGCCACGTCTCCGTAATCCCAATCACATCATATTTGTTAACATCTATTTGCACAATTAATTCATCCACCTTATTGCGGATACTCCTTGCATTAAGACACAAAGCCTTCAGGCTTGTTTTATTAACACCCTTTGTCCTTTTAGAATTTTGCTGTACAGTGGCCCTTTTTGTTCTTTGCCTTGGGTTTCTCTGCCCTCCACTTTTCCTCATCTCCTTTCTGTCTTTTGCTTTTGTCTCCTTTTTGTTTCCCTCTGTCTCCCTGCATTGGTTCCCATCCCCCTGCCATATTAGTTTAAATCCTCCCCAACAGCACTAGCAAACACTCCCCCTAGGACATTGGTTCCGGTCCTGCCCAGGTGCAGACCGTCCGGTTTGTACTGGTCCCACCTCCCCCAGAACCGGTTCCAATGCCCCAGGAATTTGAATCCCTCCCTGCTGCACCACTGCTCAAGCCACGTATTCATCTGCGCTATCCTGCGATTCCTACTCTGACTATCACGTGGCACTGGTAGCAATCCCGAGATTACTACTTTTGAGGTCCTACTTTTTAATTTAGCTCCTAGCTCCTTAAATTCGTTTCGTAGGACCTCATCCCTTTTTTTACCTATGTCGTTGGTACCAATGTGCACCACAACAACTGGCTGTTCTCCCTCCCATTTCAGAATGTCCTGCACCCGCTCTGAGACATCCTTGACCCTTGCACCAGGGAGGCAACATACCATCCTGGAGTCTCGGTTGCGGCCGCAGAAACGCCTATCTATTCACCTCACAATTGAATCCCCTATCACTATCGCTCTCCCACTCTTTTTCTTGCCCTCCTGTGCAGCAGAGCCAGCCACGGTGCCATGAACTTGGCTGCTGCTGCCCTCCCCTGATGAGTCATTCCCCTCAACAGTACCCAAAGCGGTGTATCTGTTTTGCAGGGGGATGACCACAGGGGACCCCTGCACTACCTTCCTTGCACTACTCTTCCTGCTGGTCTTCCATTCCCTATCTGGCTGTGGACCCTTTCCCTGCGGTAAGACCAACTCACTACACGTGATACTCACGTCATTCTCAGCATCGTGGATGCTCCAGAGTAAATCCACCCTCCGCTCCAATTCCGCAACGCGGACCGTCAGGAGCCGGAGGTGGACACACTTCCCGCACACGTAGTCGTCAGGGACACCGGAAGTGTCCCTGAGTTCCCACATGGTACAGGAGGAGCATAACACCCGACCGGGCTCTCCTGCCATGTCTTAACCCTTAGATACACTTAAACTGGTAATAACAATGTTAAAAGTTACTGACCAATATAAGAAGAAAAAGAAAAACTACTCACCAATCACCAGCCAATCACTTACCCCCTAGGCTGTGACGTCACCTTTGTATCTTTGCCTTCTCCCTGTAGCTGCACCGGTACGCCTCTCGCCGACCCCGGACTCGCGCTGCTCCGAGCTCCCGCCTCCTCGACTGACTGCTCGAACTGCTCGACTCCCGCTGGCCTTTATAGGCCTCTCGCCGACCCCGGACTCGCGCTGCTCCGAGCTCCCGCCTCCTCGACTGACTGCTCGAACTGCTCGACTCCCGCTGGCCTTTATAGGCCTCTCGCCGACCCCGGACTCGCGCTGCTCCGAGCTCCCGCCTCCTCGACTGACTGCTCGACTCCCGCTGGCCTTTATAGGCCTCTCGCCGACCCCGGACTCGCGCTGCTCCGAGCTCCCGCCTCCTCGACTGACTGCTCGAACTGCTCGACTCCCGTTGGCCTTTATAGGCCTCTCGCCGACCCCGGACTCGCGCTGCTCCGAGCTCCCGCCTCCTCGACTGACTGCTCCCACACCACTATGGTGTGTCCGTTCCCTCCGTTCCCCCCCCCCCCCCCCCCCCCGCCTTCCAGGATCTATCCTTGGCCCCCTCCTATTTCTCACCTACATGCTGCCCCTTGGTGAAAACACAGCATGAGTTGGCACATGTACACTGACGGCACCCAGCTCTACCTCACCACCACCTCTCTCGACACCTCCACTGTCTCTAAATAGTCAGACGGTTTGTCGAACAATTTTCCATTGTCTTCTGTCCCTGCCACAAACTCTGTTCCCTAGCTACCGACTCCATCCCTCTCCACACCAACTGCCTAAGGCTGAACCAGACTATTCACAACCTAGGTGTCATATTTGACCACATATCCACTCCCATCACTAAGACGGCCTATTTCCACCTCTGTAACATTGCCCAACTCCACCCCTGCCTCAGCTCATCTGCTACCATCATCCATACCCTTGTTGCCTCTAGACTTGACTATTCCAATGCAATCCTGGCACGCCCCAATGTTCTACCTCTGTAAACTTGAGGTCATCCAAAACCCTGCTGCTCATGTCCTAACTCTCTCCAAGTCCCGTTCACCCATCACCCCTGTACTTGCTGACCTACATTGGTTAAGCAACGCCTCTATTTTTAAAATTCTCAATCTTGTTTTCAAATCCCTCTATGGCCTCATCCCTCCCTATCTCTGTAAACTCCTCCAGCCCGACAACCCTCAGATATCTGTGCTCCTCCAATTCTGGCCTAGCATTCCTGATTTCAATCACTCCACCATTGACAGCCATGCTTTCAGCTGCCAAGGACACAAGCTCTGGAATTCCCTTCCGAAACCTCTCTGCCTCCTGACCTCTTTCCTCCATCAAGCCGCTCCTTAAAATCTCCCTCTTTGACCAAGCTTTTGGTCATCTCCCCATATACTATGTGTGAGGAGAACACAAAAAATCTGCAAAAGGACATACAGGCTAGGTGAGTGGGCAAAAATGTGGCAGGCGGCGTATAATGTTGGAAAGTGTGAGGTCATGCACCTTGGCAGAAAAAATCAAAGAGCAAGTTATTATTTAAATGGAGACAGATTACAAAGTGCTGCAGTACAGTGGGACCTGGGGGTACTTGTGCATGAAACACAAAAGGTTAGTATGCAGATACAGCAAGTGATCAGGAAGGCCAATGGAATCTTGGTCTTTATTGCAAAGGGGATGGAGTATAAAAACAGGGCAGTCTTGCTACAGCTGTACAGGGTATTGGTGAGGCCACACCTGGAATACTGCATGCAGTTTTGGTTTCCATATTTAAGAAAGGATATACTTGCTTTGGAGGCAGTTCAGAGAAGGTTCACTAGGTTGATTCCAGAGATGAGGGGGTTGACTTATGAGGGAAGGTTGAGGTAGGTTGGGCCTCTACTCATTGGAATTCAGAAAAATGAGAGGTAATCTTATCGAAACATATAAGACTATGAGAGGGCTTGGCAAGGTGGATGCAGAGAGGATGTTTCCACTGATAGGGGAGACTAGAACTGGAGGGCATAATCTTAGAATAAGAGGCCGCCCATTTAAAACTGAGATGAGGAGAAATTTCTTCTGAGGGTTGTGGATCTGTGGAATTCGCTGCCTCAGAGCTGTGGAAGTTGGGTCATTGAATAAATTTAAGACAGAAATAGACAGTTTCTTAAACGATAAGGGAATAAGGGGTTATGGAGGGCGGGCAGGGAAGTGGACCTGAGTCCATGATCGGATCAGCCATGAATGTATTAAATGGCGGAGCAGGCTCAAGGGGCTGTATGGCCTACTCCTGCTCCTATCTGTTATGTTCTTGTACCTCCTTGTGTAGTTCGGTGTCAATTTGTTTTGATAACACTCGTGAGGCGCCTTCGAATATTTTACTACATTAAAGGTGTTGTATAAGTACAGGTGTTGTTGATAATCCTTTATAATTTGATTTTTGAGCGGTCTCTTTCATGTTTGGGAATTTCTTGTCACAATCAGGAGATGTAACGAGTTATGAATTATTAGTAGAGTCCTAAATGGAGCCATTTAAGAGTTCTGATTGGATAATGGTGCAGTTTCCTATGACTCTGGACTTGGGATGTTTCTTGGTGCAGCAGCAAAGAAAGGACAGACACAGCCAACCATTGCCCACAGCTGTTTGGTGATCCTGCATCCAAAGTGGAGGAACTGTAAAAGATTCTAAACCAAAGAAGTATTTATCAATTGAAGGGGTTTTAGTTACTTGGTCGAATGTGGAGTGGGGAACCAAAATCAGCAAAGTCTAGGCACCAACTGTATTGAGTATCTTTTTCAGCTTGTGTTCTCTGATCGAGATGTATACTACTGCTTCTTCTAGGACATGCATCTTTGAGATAATTGAAGTTTTAATTTTTTTTTCCCCCTTTGCAAGAAAACCTTGTATATGTAAAATGCCATGTCATTGTGATCTTTCTGGCTGCACAAAATAATAACTGAAATTGTGTCTGATTAAATAGGTTAAGTCTGATGGACCCATTAGGATTCAGATTGATAATACGTGGAGCCACTTCACTCCAAACTCCTCATAGTTCAAGCCACTTTTGAATCCCAACTATCTAAGCTGAAATCCCAAGGCGCACAAGCAAAAAAGGTTCTTAGTCCACCAACTAGTTGCATTTGGGTGATCTTGTAAAGTGAAATAATTTACATCCACTTTGTTCAAACAGACCGACCTGGAGATGGTAACTGAGGACCTAGCTCAGAAAGTAAACCGACCTTACCTCCGCACTCCTCGCCATAAAATCATCCGAGCAGCATGTCTTGTTCAACAGAAAAGACAAGAGTTTCTGGCCTCGGTGGCCCGTGGTGTTGCCCCTGCAGACTCGCCTGAAGTACAGAGACGCAGGTACTTCTTCAGTAATGCATTACTTTAACAGTTATTTCTATTGTTTTACAGAAGAATTAGATGTGCCAAGATAAAATATGATTAAGAATTTACCTATTTTAAATCAAAACCATTTAATTTAGGGGCATATTGTGCTCTGTCAAGGTTTATAATAATTTAGTAAAAGGATTTTTCTTTAACAATAGGAAAATATACCCTTAGTGATGAAAATAGTACAGATCAGAACCACGAATGTATCAGCAGCTTCCTTGCATTTGCATTATGTCTACAAACTCAGTTTATTAATTGTATGCATGCAAGTTCTGAATTTGGACAGTTACAATGATCAGTTTTGGCCCAATCCCATGTGTCTTGTTATAAGTTTCTAGAGTTGGTACACTACTGTCCCCTTTTCCTGTCCATTGAAAATTTCCAACAGCATTCATTTGCATCCAGAGAAAAATGTTGATCTTTTTTATTGACTATCCATTTCATGGATGTGGACAAATATATGTACTGTTGACACCTAACGTCCGCCAGATGGGGTTTGTAAACTATATTTAAGAAAAATAAAGCAGGAAACCACTGTCTGTTTGGATGGGACACTGACTATCTCCCCGCCATGGTTTTTTTGCTGAGAAATCTATGAAACTGAAATCTCATCCAAAACCGAAAGGACATTTAGCAAAAGTCAGTATCCTGCATTCTTCCTTTCTGTGTGCAGAAACTATAAATGGATACAAATTTGCAGAATGCTTACTTTTTTGTTAGCAGCGAATGCTGCACACTCCAGACCACCGGCGTGTAGTGATAAATACGGGTACAATTTTTGTCCGTTGTTTTTCTGCTTATGGATAAAGACTAAATTTTGGGCTCCATCTGTTTTTTTTTAATGTTTTAAAAGTAATTCAAGATTTTTGGCTTAAATTTAGATTAGCTCACAATTTAATGGAAAAATATTTGGTTGAAGTTTCAACATAGCAAAGTGCTGTTATAAGATGTTTTTTGCTTTTACAGTATTAGCCCTCAATTGTACTTTAAATGGTACATTCGTTCATAAATAATTATGGCACAATAAAATATTTTACTTCAATTGTTTTACTTTAAAACGATCTATTAAATAACAGATGTTGGTCTTTAGTTCAGAAACTGTTATTATTGGCTACCCATGTTAACATTAAGAAACTGTCACTATCGTATTGACAGAATTTTGAATTGTTTGTTACAGTTTTGCTGGTGGAACCTGGGATTGGGAATATTTAGGTTTTGCATCACCTGAGGTAGGTATACACTGCTTGCGGTTATATGACATAGCCCTTTCAGTGCAGAGTTTTTAGGAGGACCTTTATTTAAAGGAGCTATCCTGAATAGGTGATGATAGTGAATGGTGCCACCAATTCTGCTGCTAACAATCATTAATTTAAAAATGTCAAATTTTATTTTACCTTGAATTAACTAAAAAGAAAGCTTCTCTCTGCACCAGGCTTGTCAGCTTCAATACACCATTTCTGCAGCCTGATCCCATTTCTATAAGCAGCGCTTGGTTTAGAGACTGACACAGTAGCTTCACTACTTCTGTCTGTCTCTGAGCCCAACCCTGGAAGACCACATAGGCCGGCTGCCAACTTTTTGCAGGTGTGCTATTCTTAAAATAATTTTTTTTTTTACTTTTTATTTCTTTATGCAAAACGGCCTGCAGGTATGGAGGACAAGACATAGAAGGCCTGCAGGTAAGGTTTTTATAATCTATATTTAAGAGCCTGTTTTGGCTGTAATTATTGTACAGGACAGCTCCTTTAAGTGACTTGTATTCCAATAATTGATTCTAGTTACGTTGCAGCTCTTTGAGATGTAACATAACTGTTGAAATGTGCCATCAGCCCACCATCAAAGGATTTATTTACTTGTTCTAGACTCATCCAAACAGTGTTTTTTTTTTAACTTTACAGGATCATTTTCTGATCCACCACTTACTTAATTGAAGTGGAATTGTAGCTTTGATACGAGTGTTTCCTGGTAGTGCATTGAGCATAGATTTATTTTTGTATAAAAACTTGAAAGATGAGCCCCCAATGTTACAACAGGTTAGTATATCAAAGCAACTAGTCTGGAACACTAAATGTAGAATCATACCTACTATTCTTTATGCAATATTGTATGTCCCAAACTAGCCATCAAAGAGGTGCTGACAGTAACTAGACTGGTTTTTGCACATCAAGAATTTGATTCCACAAACGTGCATTGAATGTTATTTGCTCTTCCGCTCCTCTTGAAGATGATTTCTAATTGTAAAATGTGTGACAATTGCACCATTTTCAGGGCTAGTTCATGCTGCATAATATTACTTTATTAGCTCCCATTGGCATTTCATCATTTTTTGATTATGATTTTGGAATATTTTCTTAATTCATATGTACAAGGTGAATAAAATCATTGGAATAAAATTTTTGAGCATTAAACTGTCATGAATAGACATCACTAGAAAAATTGACATGTCTGCATTAAGACAAATCTTATACTTGAGTGGTTCTGCTGTGCTAATTTTATTGGAATACTGAAGTATTGAGTTGTGGTACTGAAGGGAACATGACAAATTTGTTTGAAAGAACTGATTTTAACAATTAAGTTGAAAATAGTTTGGTTATATTTAGACAAGTTAAATTCACCATGTGCTTTGGCATCAATTAGAATTTGTTCAACGATATGAAATAAATGCTTTTTAATGTTTATAAAGTAATGTGAAAATGTGGTGCTTTGACCTGGGCTGTCCAGTCTCTCCACATCTAAATGTTGACTCTGTTCAGCTTTAACATGTGATAGTCAATTTATTAAATGTTGCTGAAGCTATAAAATGATTTTTTTTAAGTTACATTTTTATTTCCTGGTAGTCTAGTTCAATGTTGTTCAATATGTTAGCCACTAGTCACATGTGAGCAATTGGGAATTCATAAGTGGCTAATTGCCTTTTTGATTAAATTTAAAAATGAGTCATCGACACCATGGTTGGGCATGTGATGTCAATACTCATATTTGCATGCTGATGCATGTGCATTTAAAACCTTTTTGTGCATTTATTGGTAAAGTGGTAAGAGGAAAAGATGAGTATGTGAGTGTTTTTTGATCGGTGTATGCTTTACTTCCTTGGTTACTGTTTATTGGTTATTTGCTAAAATGGTGTGTAACATGGGTGAAAATGCCAGACTTCACCATGGAAACACCAGCAACATTGTATGGCGAGAGGCGGTGTCATAATCAGCTCGACCGATCAGAATATCTGCTCCTGACCAGCAGAAAAAAGCAAGCCCAACCAATAACAAGCAGCTCCAATAGGGTATGTAATGGAAAAAGGCAAGCAGCATCCAACCATATACTGGATGGAGAGTAGATGCAGGTCTAGTGCATCTTGTGTGAGTCAATGTTCTCAGCAGTCACTCTGGAGAAGTCAAAAGTACCACTTGCAACTACTGTGCAAAAACCTTGAATCTGGACTAAGATGTGCTTTGTCTGATGAATTCATGCCAGAATTCCAAACTTTGGCGAAAGAAACTTCAAAGCTCACATTGAACAACGTGAAGTGCAGTTACCTGTGTTGTATGCAGGGTGTTTTCTACTAAAATTAGTGCATATGGCTAAAATGGTGTCACTGGCTAATCAGCAATTTCTATTGGACAACACTAATCTGGTTAGCATCAAATGAAAACAGGATTGACCTCCGCTGTACTGCCCTCCACTCGACAGTCTGTAGAGGCTCACTTGTCTAGGGTTATAAATGAAGAATTGTCACTTGGGTAAAGTACAAATGGGCTACTGACTACTGTGGAACTGTACTCCAGTAAGGGTTGATACCTTGAGGAGAAAATGGGCAGGAATTTTAATATCAGCAGAAAGATATAATGGTAAAATGTTTGCTTTTCTGAAGCTAAAGGTTGCTTTGAGTCCTCAAAGAATTTTAACTTTTACTAGTCGATCCCTCATGATGTTGCACACTGAGTCAGGACCACATATACTCTTCAAATAAAGCAGGTTTGGAAGATGGGAGAACAATTAGACCAGGACGTGCAAACATAACTTAGTCATTATTTTGAAGTCATGTATTCTGTCCTTATTTATGATCTATTTAGATTTTTATATTTATACTTAAATAGCAAAACAGCGCAGTATAGTTAGTCGAAGCACAGGAGTTTCTCTACAGTACAGACCGAGGAGCTGGGAGGTGCAAAACTGAGGTGCTACTGCACCACCACTATTAGGAAGGTGGAATTGCAGAATGAGAGGTTTACATGAGCATTATTAACACATACAAATTTGTAATGTCAGAGGTTGGCAGTAGGAAGTAAAATTTTGTAGACCGGAAGTACCCACTGTCTTCAGATCTATATTATCGATGTATGTTCAACCACTCGTACAATTTTCACTAAAATGCTATTGTTTATTTGCTGTATTTAGGAATATGCTGAATTTCAGTACCGACGACGGCATAGACAACGACGACGAGATATGCATAGCCTTCGCAGTAACACTCCAGATCCTGATGATCCCAGTGACAGTACAATAGGTAACGATAACAGTGCTAACTAATTATTCTGATTTTAGTAAACTTAAAGCCTGCTGAAAGTTGATTTTTTTTAAATGAAGTACACACTTAAATAAAAGTGGAGGGCAGAGAAACCCAAGGCAAAAATCAAAAAGGGCCACATTACAGCAACATTCTAAAGTGACATAGTGTATTAAAAAGATAAGCCTGAAGGCTCTGTGCCTCAATGCGAGGAATATTCATAATAAGGTGAAGCAGTTAACGGGTATGATGTAATTGGCATCACCGAGACATGGCTCCAGGGTGACAAAGGCTGGGAACTCAACATCCAGGGGTATTCAACATTCAGGAAGGATAGACTGAAAGGAAAAGGAGGTGGGGGTAGCGTTGCTGGTTAAAGAGGAAATTAACGCAATAGTAAGGAAGGACATTAGCTTAGATGATGTGGAATCTGTATGGGTAGAGCTGCGGAATACCAAAGGGCAGAAAACGCTAGTGGGAGTTGTGCACTGACCACCAAACAGTAGTAGTGAGGTTGGGGACAGCATCAAACAAGAAATTAGGGATGTGTGCAATAAAGGTACAGCAGTTATCATGGGCACTTTAATCTACATATAGATTGGGCTAACCAAACTGGTAGCAATATGGTGGAGGAGGATTTCCTGGAGTATATTCGGGATGGTTTTCTCGACCAATATGTCAAGGAACCAACTAGAGGGCTGGCTATCCTAGACTGGGTGATGTGTAATGAGAAAGGACTAATTAGCAATCTTGTTGTGCGAGGTCCCTTGGGGAAGAGTGACCCTAATATGGTAGAATTCTTTATTAAGATGGAGAGTGACACAGCTAATTCAGAGACACGGGTCCTGAACTTAAGGAAAGGTAACTTCGATGGTATGAGACATGAATTGGCGAGAATAGACTGCCGAATGATACTTAAAGGATTGACGGTGGATAGGCAATGGCAAACATTTAAAGATCACGTGGATGAATTTCAACAATTGTACATCCCTGTCTAGAGTAAAAACAAAACTGGGAAAGTGGCTCAACCGTGGCTAATAAGGGAAATTAGGGATAGTGTTAATTCCAAGGAAGAGGCATATAAATTGGCCAGAAAAAGCAGCAAACCTGAGGACTGGGAGAAATTTAGAATTCAGCAGAGGAGGACAAAGGGTTTAATTAAGAGGGGGAAAATGGAGTATGAGAGAAAGCTTGCTGGGAACATAAAAACTGACTGCAAAAGCTTCAATAGATATGTGAAGAGAAAAAGATTAGTAAAGACAAACGTAGGTCCCTTGCAGTCAGAATCAGGTAGAAACATAGAAAATAGGTACAGGAGTAGGCCATTCGGCCCTTCGAGCCTGCGCCACCATTCAATAAGATCATGGCTGATCATTCCCTCAGTACCCCTTTCTTGCTTTCTCTCCATACCCCTTGATCCCTTTTGCCAAAAGGGCCATATCTAACTCCCTCTTGAATATATCCAATGAACTGGCATCAACAACTCTCTGCGGTAGGGGATTCCACAGGATAACAACTCTCTGGGTGAAGAAGTTTCTCCTCATCTCAGTCCTAATTGGCCTACCCCTTATCCTAAGACTGTGTCCCCTGGTTCTGGACTTCCCCAACATCGGGAACATGCTTCCTGCATCTAACCTGTTCAGTCCCGTCAGAATCTTGTAAGTTTCTATGAGATCCCCTCTCATCCTTCTAAACTCCAGTGTATAAAGGCCCAGTTGATCCAGTCTCGCCTCATATGTCAGTCCCGCCATACCGGGAATCAGTCTGGTGAACCTTCGCTGCACTCGCTCAATAGCAAGAATGTCCTTCCTCAGATTAAGAGACCAAAACAGAGCACAACCAAGGCCCTGTACAACTGCAATAAGTCCTCCCTGCTCCTATACTCAAATCCCCTAGCTATGAAGGCCAACATACCATTTGCTTTCTTCACCGCCTGCTGTATCTGCATGCCAACTTTCAATGACTGATGAACCATGACACCCAGGTCTCGTTGCACCTCCCCCTTTCCTAATCTGCCGTCATTCAGATAATATTCTGCCTTCGTGTTTTTGCCCCCAAAGTGGATAACCTCACATTTATCCACATTATACTGCATCTGCCATGCATTTGCCCACTCATCTAACTTGTCCAAGTCACCCTGCAGCCTTTTAGCGTCCTCCTCACAGCTCACACCGCCACCCAGTTTAGTGTCATCTGCAAACTTGGAGATTTTACACACAATTCCTTCATCTAAATCATTAATGTATATTGTAAAGAGCTGGGGTCCCAGCACTGAGCCCTGCGGCACTCCACTAGTCACTGCCTGCCATTCTGAAAAGGACCCGTTTATCCCGACTCTCTGCTTCCTGTCTGCCAACCAGTTCTTTATCCACGTCAGTACATTACCTTCAATACCATGTGCTTTGATTTTGCACACTAATCTCTTGTGTGGGACCTTGTCAAAAGCCTTTTGAAAGTCCAAATACACCACATCCACTGGTTCTCCCTTTTCCACTCTACTAGTTACATCCTCAAAAAATTCCAGATTTGTCAAGCATGAATTCTCTTTCATAAATCCAAGCTGACTTGAACCGATCCTGTCACTGCTTTCCAAATGTGTTGCTATTTCATCTTTAATAATTGATTCCAACATTTTTCCCACTACTGATGTCAGGTTAACCGGTCTATAATTACCTGTTTTCTCTCTCCCTCCTTTTTTAAAAAGTGGTGCTACATTAGCTGTCCTCCAGTCCATAGGAACTGATCCAGAGTCGGAAGACTGTTGAAAAATGATCACCATGCATCCACTATTTCTATGGCCACTTCCTTAAGTACTCTGGGATGCAGACTATCGGGTCCCGGGGATTTATCGGCCTTCGATCCCATCAATTTCCCTAACACAACTGACCTGATTGTTGATTGGTCCCCTTGGGTGATAAGCCACACCCAGAAGTTTTTCTGGAATATCTAATTGGAACTGCCCAGCCTAAATTCTGAGTGACTTTGCAAAGTGTAATTCGAGCCATTCTGACTTCAGACCCCAGAGAGGATAGAGCTCTCCCATCCCTGACAACCCCAGTCCAAGTTACTGACTCCCCCAAGCCTAAGATCATGCCTTCCCCCCCCCCCCCCCTCCCAGCCCAAGTTCCTGACCCCCATTAAGGTGAATTTATTAATGGGGAACAAAGAAACGGCAGACCAATTGAACAAATACTTTGGTTCTGTCTTCACGAAGGATGACACAAATAACCTTCTGGAAATACTAGGGGACTGAGGGTCTAGCGAGAAGGAGGAACTGAAGGAAATCCTTATTAGTCAGGAAATTGTGTTAGGGAAATTGGTGGGATTCAAGGCCGATAAATCCCCAGGGCCTGATCATCTGCATCACAGAGTACTTAAGGAAATGGCCCTAGAAATAGTGGATGCATTGGTGATCATTTTCCAACAGTCTATCGACTCTGGATCAGTTCCTATGGATTGGAGGGTAGCTAATGCAACATCACTTTTTTAAAAAGGAGGGAGAGAGAAAACGGGGAATTATGGACCGGTTAGCCTGACATCAGTAGTGGGGAAAATGTTGGAATCAATTATTAAAGATGAAATAGCAGCGCATTTGGAAAGCAGTGACAGGATCGGTCCAAGTCAGCATGGATTTATGAAGGTGAAATCATGCTTGACAAATCTTCTAGAATTTTTTGAGGATATAACTAGTAGAGTGGACAAAGGAGAATCAGTGGATGTGGTGCATTTGGACTTTCAAAAGGCTTTTGACAAGGTACCACACAAGAGACTAGTGTGCAAAATTAAAGCACATGGTATTGGGGGTAATGTATTGATGTGGATAGAGAACTGGTTGGCAGACAGGAAGCAGAAAGTAGGGATAAACGGGTCCTTCTCAGAATGGCAGGCAGTGACTAGTGGGGTGCCACAAGGCTCAGTGCTGGGACCCCAACTATTTACAATATACATCAATGATTTAGATGAAGGAATTGAGTGAAATATCTCCCAAGTTTGCAGACGACACTAAGCTGGGTGGCGGTGTGAGCTGTGAGGAGGATACTAAGAGGCTGCAGGGTGACTTGGACAGATTAGGTGAGTGGCAAATGCATGGCAGATGCAGTATAATGTGGATAAATGTGAGGTTATCCACTTTGGGGACATAAACATGAAGGCAGAATATTATCTGAATGGCAGCAGATTAGGAAAAGTGGAGGTGCAACGAGACCTGGGTGTCATGGTACATCAGTCATTGAAAGTTGGCATGCAGGTACAGCAGGCGGTGAAGAAGGCAAATGGTATGTTGGCCTTCAAAGCTAGGGGATTTGAGTATAGGAGCAGGGAGGTCTTACTGCAGTTGTACAGGGCCTTGGTGAGGCCTACCTGGAGTATGGTGTTCAGTTTTGGTCTCCTAATCTGAGGAAGGATGTTCTTATTGAGGGAGTGCAGCGAAGGTTCACCAGACTGATTCCCGGGATGGCAGGACTGACATATGTGGAGAGACTGGATCGACTGGGCCTATATTCACTGGAGTTTAGAAGAATGAGAGGGGATCTCATAGAAACATATAAAATTCTGATGGGACTGGACAGGTTAGGTGCAGGAAGAATGTTCCCGATGTTGGGGAAGTCCAGAACCAGGGGTCAAAGTTTAAGGATAAGGGGTAAGCCATTTAGGACTGAGATGAGGAGAAACTTCTTCACTCAGAATTGTTAACCTGTGGAATTCTCTACCGCAGCGAGTTGTTGATGCCAGTTCGTTAGATATATTCAAGAGGGAGCTAGATATGGCCCTGACGGCTAAAGGGATCAAGAGGTATGGAGAGAAAGCAAGAAAGGGGTACTGAGGCGAATGATCAGCCATGATCTTAGTGAATGGTGATGCAGACTCGGAGGGCTGAATGGCCTCCTCCTGCACCTATTTTCTATGTTTTTGTCCATGTTTCTATCCTGCAGTGCCTCTGCAGACTAAGTGGTACATTGAACTGGAACCTACCTTTCATCACTGGAACCTGGATTCAAATCTGGGCCAGACTAATGGCATTACAAATTTCACTCTTGTTAGCTGTAAAGCTTCCAATAAAACTGAGCTTGGACAGCCTCAACCAAGTTCTTGCTGAGTCCACAACACACAACTGCCTTTCATTTAGAAGAAGTTGACAGTGTTACTTAGAAAATATGGGAAGTAGAAATGAAACTCTGCCATAGTTGGAGTATTCCTCTGAGGTTTGGTCTTAAGGCATATTGTTGAGCAGTGGACAGAAAGCTTTAAGCATTCTTCTTCATGCTATATTTAAACTAGAGGTGTTTGATGCTTGATAATACCTTGGTCATATCTATGATTTTTATGAGCTCAGAATACAATATATACTGTTTTTTTTAATCTTAAGCCTGCCTGTAGATTCGGGAAAATGAGAATTCTTTTTGGGCCAGTTATTTATGCAGTCTTCAGTTCACACATGGCACTGAAACATACACTAACATTAATATTAAAGCTATTGAAATATCAGGAATTACTTGGTCACAGTAATATTGGCTCTAAATTACAAAATAAAAACTTAAAACAGTCATTTTAAATAAAAACACACATTTTTGTCTCTTCCTCTTGTCTCTCTTTCACAAACACAACTTTATACAACTGCACATAACAAAGGCTTGCCGAAGTATTTTCTGTTGCTATCTGAAATTTACCATACAATATATAAAAAGGGTAGATTCTGGTATCCAAGGATTCTTGAGGCAATCTTAGACCAATTCTTAAGCAGCTATATAAAATAGTGCTGAACCATCCGTTGTGCTAAATAGAATTGGAGAGCATTTTTTTTTAAACAAACTATTGTGCTACTTTTATACATCATTATGTTGTGCCACAGAATGGTATAATATGTATTCATTCTGGAATTTCCCCACCATAATCTCCTGATCTTTGCCAATGGGCAGGTTTGGGTTGGAAACTAGGTGCTTCCCCCTTGGAAGTTGGTTACAAAGCAGCAGAAGTAGCAGTGATCATCTGCTCAGTCAACCAAGGATTGGTTTATAGCACTTGGAGACCTGAAGAAAGGAAAGGACACAAAATAACTTGTTACTTTGTCCCCTTCCTCCATCCTTGCGTGGGGAAAATTGACTAGGGTCCACACTTCTAGTCTTTATCTAGTATCTTGAGATGGAAGTGTGTGTGCGGGCAATGGATGAGGACAGGAACAGGCTTGACTGTGATGTTTCCAGTGGTTAATTTAAGCTAAGTAGAAGAATGAGTAATTGGGCGAGGTCCTGAGAGGCACCAATGGAACCTTGCCTGAGATTAAATGAATTAAAATAATTTTAGTTCTTTTCGATTATGAAAATGCCAATAGTGGTTAAGCAAACCTTCATGTTTCTTTGGAACTTCCGATGCTCACCACTTTTATATACTTTATTCTGCACCCAATGCCTGTGCTACCCATTTTGAGACCAATTTTTTGAGATGATTCGCTGCAAGCATTTCTTTCTGCAGTTACCAGCAGTTTTGATTCTGTTGCACTAACAATAGTTGAAGAAAATCAGGACAGTGAATTCAGATTAAAGCATATATGCACGACATAGCTTAGTACTTTAAACCATGCTTGTTTTAAGACAACTTTTCAACTGCATTACATCTGAAAATCTCAATTATGCTTTGTCCAATGTTGACAGCTGTGTAAAAACATTGAGTTATTACAAATTATTGAGTTGTACCATAGAGGCAAAGGCATTCATTTAACACCCGTTCATACACCCCTTCAGTTTAGAGCCAAGTGTACTACAGCAGTTACATTCATTTTGTTGTTTGATTATAGATACCCAGGAAGGCAACAGCAGGCGACATGGTACTTCCATGGTGAGTTCAGCATCTATGAGTATTCTGCACAGCTCTTCGCTTCATGACTATACCCCTGTCAGTCATTCTGAGAACCAGGACTCTTTGCAGGTATCTCTCGGTGCAATCCTCTATCCTTCCACCATCTTTGCTTTGCTGCATGTTTTACAAGATAAAAACATTTTTTACCCAATTGCATTTATTTTGTTTTTATTAATGTAATGTTCTACAATGTTCTGTTATCAGATTTAGTGCTTCATAACTAAATACATTTTTTGACCTATGAGGGGGATCTGTAGGGAAAAAAAAGTTCCCTGCACAATCTAGTTTTAGGTATTTAACTTTTTACAACAGAGTTTGAGAATGGTAATTTATACTTAAATCAATAATCTCAAACCTAGTTCGTGCCACTACAGAGACAGAAACTAATGAAGAGCTGTGAACTGGAAATTAACTTAATACATTCCAAGCAACTATCCCTTCTACAAAAAGTAAAAGCTGTTGAAGAGGGATAGCATGGAAAACTTTTTTGCATGTATTTAGTTCCTATGTATTTGTAGATTTGTTTTAATTATAGGTCAGTGCAGCATTGAAGTGGGTACGGATTCAGAAACATTTGGTATGGGTGTATTTAATTTCTTTAGCTTCACTTCCTTTTACTGACCCCTCCATGACCTCCCATTTTTTTCTGTGTGTCTCACATCATAGTGACCTGCGGCCAGTTCTCTGTAAAGACTGCTCTGTAACAAGATGTGCAGGAGTAAGCTGAGATGGAAGTTTTTTTACAATGTTAACAATGGGCCAAAAATTGCGGTCGTTGGTGGCCCTCCTGCGAACACTTGCGGTTTGATGCAGCCTAATGGTCCAGCGACGCAGCCTGTGCGGAGGCGTTCCTGGGATCACGTGGGCCTGGTCCTCCAATCAGAAAATAGTCATTCATTCATTTAAATTACTACAATACTCATTACTACAGCCTTTAAAATACTGAGATTTAGCTTTTATTGTGGGAATCCAATTTATTACTCATAATTTCCACTTGTACAAAAAAATACTGTGTACTGTACAAATCGTTAGGAAGTATTTTTTTTAAACCCGCAGCTTTATCATACCCTAAGATTGCTTCTAATTAAAGCTTTTAAGTAATTTAATTGAAAAAAAGCACTTTTTTCATCTAGGGTACTCCCTAACGCTGTGGAAATGGGCCCTGTGCCTGTTTCCATCAACCGTAAAATTTCCATATGTAATTGCTGGGTGGTGTTGGGAAAATAGCCCAACTCTGTTCCAGCAATTAGGTTTAGGTTTTCCGATGCAGAGTGCGTGGCCTGTCAACACGTACGTTGACAGACTGCAAGTTCGGGATTTAGCGCATGTGCTTAAATCCCGAAATTGCAGTGGATTTCAACGGCGGTATTATGGCACACTCTAAGAGTACGCCGTCATTCCCACTGCACAATCCAGCCAATGAATCTCACTATCTGTGGATAAGGACCCACCTCGGTTCAGCATCTCCCTGATGACCAACCAAAGTTGAAAATTTGCTGTATAGGGCAATTATAGGTTCAGTACTTCGCATCATACTTAAGTGCGTCTGCCAAGAGAAACATCTACCATTAGGCCACTCTGCCATTTTTGACAAAAAGAGCACTTCAGCAAACCTCTCTTTCCCACACCCCATGTAATTATTAATGCTTTGTCTACAAACAATCCACAGAACTTAGTGTTGTTACAGATTTGAACTTAGTGTACTTGTATCTCTAATCCTGTTTTACTATTGTGTGTTTCAAGCTAAAGCATATACACTCGTTTAGGTGATATGCTATATTTCACTGGAGATTTTGCTCCAACGGCTCATAGATTATAATCTGCATACATGAATATACAGATGAAATATGTTGATAAAGTCTTGGCCATTGTTATGATACAATTATTTTCTTTTTGTTAGGCTTTGAGTTCCCTTGATGATGATGACCCAAATATCCTGCTAGCTATCCAACTGTCTCTGCAAGAATCTGCCCTTGCTGTGGGTGGTGAGCCACAAGAATTCCTCAACAACGAGCTATCTTTAGGGGCCATTGGTACTTCCTTACCTTCAAGGCTCGATGCAGCCCAGAGAGGCACGGACAGTGCTAGAGCTTTGAGCAACTCTCAGCTGATGGATTTGGAAGGCAGCCTGATGAGACTTGGCGCAAACAGTGATCCCTACCCCAGCAGATTTAGTAGCTCTCAGCCTTTTGATGTACACAGTAGATTCTTTTCATCCCCTGAAGGTACTGAATCTGCAGATGCAGACCCTGCCATGAATGCAAATCTTCTTGGTAATATCATGGCATGGTTCCATGACATGAATCCTCAGAGCATTGCATTAATCCCTTCAGCATCTTCTGAAACTGACATAAATTCACAGCAACTCTGCAGTGGAGAGGAACAAGGATCAAGCAGACTTGAGGAGATGTTACAGAGCCTTCACGAGGACCATGCGCTGTTTGAAGCTACAGTCATGAACGAAGGTAGAGGAACCCAAGTTGGTGAAGCTTATTCTTTGGAAAGTACTGGTGCTACAAAACCTGAGCCACAGGCAGAAACATCGGGTCTGAGTGACAACAGAAGTGTAATACTCTTGGATGATGACTGTCAGCAGAATAACTCTTCAAATGAATGGGAAGAACAAATCCATTTAGTGTAACTGCAACAGCATAGGTATCTGTTGCAGTTACTTATGTTGTGTCCCTATAGCTTAGATCAGCATGAACCCTAGGCTGGCACATAGAGTGTAGGAGTGCTGAAGAACCCATCAATGATAGCAAAAAGTTCATAAAAAGTTTGAGCCCTCAAAAGGATATCTGTTAGTTGTCAGTCTTGTATCAGTCCTTGAGTTTTCAATGAAGAACATAAATCTTTTAGATCCTTGGTCTTTATCTTGTTGTACTTACCAACTAACAGTTCTAAAGGATCTAGACTGAAGTAAAATTGCAGATGATAGAAACACATAAGTGAGGCTATTTTATCCTACAGTATTGTAGGTATCATCTAGAAATGCACTATAGGGAGCCTGTCGAATACTTCTAAACTGACTGCAAAGGAAAGTAAGCACTGCCTATTACAAGTGGGATGTGGTGCCAAAACTTAAGCAGTTGAAACAAATTTAGTCTAACTTTATTGCATTCAGCTTGTGCCTGCACTAGTCTGAACTAATCAAAACTCTTGGAAGCCATCTCCTGGAGGTGGCATCTTTTTGTGGAATAGGTGCTAATTGGAACTTGAGTAGCATGGTTGCTGCAAAAATGTAGCTTATGCGTTGATTTGTTAACGGTGGTTGCTGTTTTAAAACAGTTTATTTAAAAAGAATCAGAAGTGGAT
Organism: Pristiophorus japonicus; assembly: GCF_044704955.1. NCBI lineage: Eukaryota > Metazoa > Chordata > Chondrichthyes > Pristiophoridae > Pristiophorus > Pristiophorus japonicus. Next base: position 215,197,465 of record NC_091981.1, on the reverse strand, counting down.
ATTAATAGGTGCACTGCGTTTGAACTCCACAGACACTTTATTGTAAGTGCAATCGTAGAGTCTTTTCCTTACTATAAAGTATTCTATTAAAAGCACTGTCAGTGCCACTGGTCTTAAGAAATAGATTTGAAATATAGGCCTAAGATTACTTAAATGCAAAGCCATCCCTTATAGGCAAAAAAGTAAAAATGACATGAAAGCCACAACAATCACTTCAAATGCCTGGTCTACTCAGTCAGTCTATCATTGTGCCTTTGCCTGACCCACATGGTTGGTTGCCACATGTTTTGAATCATCAGAGACTACCGCTTTAAGATCAGACCAACACAAGTATGACTCTGAAATTACTTTAGCATACGATTGTTGCCAAATGTATTTTGGGAGGACAGTTTTGCATTAAATATTGGGTATTGTTCTGTGGAATTTTGTAGTGGCAAGTTTCACAGAATATTAGCATTTGGTTGGTGTACAAAACATAATCAAGCTTTTCCAAGCACTAAATCATTATCTGGAAAAAACTAATTGTGCTAATTTTTATTCAAAGTTTTTATTTTTAAAACCATCATGCTTTAAACCAAGTTCTTTTTTTAACTTGGAGAATTTAATTCAGTTTTTAAAATTTGGAGCTTAATAAATATAAACCATGCAAAGCCCAAGATATGTAACTGGTTTAAGTTTGAAATGTTTCTCTTACAGTTTGGTTTTACCTTGAGTCAGTGTTTGACAACGTAGTGTTGTATTGAAGTAATTTCAGTTTGATATTGGAAATAAAAAGGATATGTATTACATGGCATTGAATATGTACTGCAAAGCTGAGATATGTAAGGGTGTTGTATATGAAGTTAGTAGTTTTGTGGGGTTTTGTTTTTGTAAAGCCATTGTTTAATTTGTGGAATTTGAACCATGGTCCATTCTGTGTAATGTTGGCTGTGCATGGTCATGAGGTCATTCAGATTCAAAATTGTATATTCTGTTACAAATTTTAAATGTCTTGGATTAATTTGAAAATCAAAAAAATTGCAGAACTATTTTTTAAGGCAATGGGAATTTTATAATACTAAAGCCAACTGTTAACCTTGATTTATCTCAACAGAAATGTTACTATTTGCACTTTCATAGTACTATACTTGATACATTCCCACTTTATATATTAATACAGTAATATTTAGATGTTTGGCCAATGCAAAATATCATTTAAAACTAACAGTTAAACTGTACAAAATTCACTTTTTTTTTGATTGGACATACTGTTCTAAAGAATTAAAATCTGCAAATTGTTTAACTTTGTAATGGGGTCACCTACCTGAATTTGTGAAGAGAGCCTGTATTTTCATTTTTTTTTTCTTTCTCAAGCTCCTATAATTCTGTTTTAAATTTTGCAAGTTGAAGTATTCCTCTGAAGTCAAACAATAAAATTCAGTTCATTCTAATGCTATTGGTTTCAGTGAAAACTGCATTTCCTATACTCGCTGTCATTGAAGTATAATTTTCTTTGAATTAAATGTAATCATGGAAATGAATAGAGGTTTGAGCAACACAATTGTAAATTAATATTTATAATAAATTCACATTTCTGGAGTTTTTTAATAGAAATGTTTAAAGTTTGTTCAACATTATCATGTTTTAATAGAAAATATGCTGGGCTACCCTGATGGTTCAGCAAATTTATCCATTTAGCAACTGAGCATATGGACAAGGCTGATCTCTGGCTTAGTCCCTGAAGTTTGCTGAGTTATCTTGTCTCAACTGGGCATTGGTAGAGGCACTACAAATGGCCTTAGTTCTGAGTTAAGAACTGGAAAATTCAGCCAGTGTTCTAGGTCATGATCCAGCAACCTCTGTTAGAAGTGGGCACCTCATCTTAGATTATTTTCCCCCTATATATGTGAATATACCAATAAAAGAGTCTTAATGGCCTAGCATTGGAATAATTGAGTCTGAAGGTGACAAATGTTTACTCTGAATGGAAGTTATGTGGTCAGCAGTTAGTGGGAATAGACTCGAGAGAGAGAGAGAGAGAGAGAGAGCAGGAGGTGGGCTCATGGATAGAATGAGCTTAAAGAAGGAATATGAGGGAAGATAGAAAAGAAGCTAAAGAAAGATATGGGATCAGGACTAGAGCAGGGGGGAACGTTGGAGGATTTTTCCCTTGGTTGGAGAAGTGACCGGCGGGGGGGTGGTCCAGCAGAGGCAGCTAAACAGATGACATGGTCTCAAACTTAGAAGTTCATGAGCTCCTCACACTTGGAGCTGTGGGTGGAGTGGGCAGGGTAGAGGTTTTTTTTTAAACAAGTTGTGTGCGTGAGAGAAAAGCGAACATGAGACTATACTGATTACACACCTGAAAGCATATTAAACTGAAGACAAAAGGGGCAGATGCGCAGTCCATTGATTGGAATGGACAACTTAACTATCTGTGGAAAGTTTAGTTTGCACCTACCGTACAAATACAGCAACTTAATGCATTTCAATGACGAGGCAGACAGCAAGATGCCGTTTTCCCAAAGCCAATGGTGAAACGACTCATCTTGGACAGCAACTTTTGAATGAGTTTAACTGTGCATCTGCCCCTCGCCTGAAGTTGCTGTATCATTTGCACATAAACAACAGCGAGCACCATTAGTCTAACTATTTTGATAGAAAAATCTGGGCCATAATAATGAGGCTTTATTTACTTTCAAAATTCAACTTTTATTAAATAACTCAGGATAGGATGAGTAAAGATTTTTAATGAAGTGATAAGTTAATTACTGCCAATCAACCTTTCTGGCACTGAAAATTAACTGACAAGTGTGAAGTCTCATTTGTTCAGGTTTTAATTGTTGGAGATTTTAAAATTGCATTTTAAATTAATTGTTTTTATACTTTGTCTTTTCTCTCTCAATCCAATCTTTCTTTCCCTCTGTATTTCTCTTTCTGTACTTGATTCCTCCTTCCTCAACTCATTCTATGCACATGCTCTGCAACCTCTTCCCCAATGTCCTCTCCAGATGCTGTGTGGACAGCCTCTGGAGCTGCAGACTCGCGCACTCCAGCCTGTGTATGCAAAGACACCTGTGGGATGGAAACAGTAAATATTTACAATGGTGAAGCATATTGATCTGGCACATCACAGAAGCTCATATGCCATGCAGACCTTAAACCCAACCAACATGTTTTAAACGTACAGCTCAACAAAGTAACAATGCAACAACACACATCTTTCCTTACTCCAATATCTGATTGGGCACCAGACACTGAACTGCCACTGATGCCCAGTAGCTGAGTGAGCCGTTCTCTTGCTCCATTAACTCCTTCAGAACACCACCGCTGTCATGGCACGTTCTCTGGCGTTATGTGCCATCTTACACTGCTGAGAAATGAAAATTAGACTTCAGTTTTTGCTTCGTTGTTGGCTAATGGAGGCAAGCTGCCTGCTTTGGAAACAAGGTATTGTTCACGAATTGCAATTACACCCCTCAAATCTGTAGAGTAGAAAGATCTTTACAAGCACATTGTGTCTCATCGTCTCCAAAGCAATTAAATATTATGACTAGTTGACTGCACTAAAGTCATATCACAACACCTACACACACAATATTTTAGGAAATCTTGCATGACTACAAACCTTAGCAGATCACGTTAATTTTATTTACAACAACACTACAGTACATGGCACGGTGGAGTTAGCGCCAACAGCCTGTGCAACCTCCTTCCATGCTGACATGCTGCATTTGCACAGTGCTCTGGACCTTTCACTCCCGATGAGGTGCTGACACTTTGTCTCCACATCATTGAATGTGTTGAGGTCATCTTCACTAAAGTTGTGAGCCCTCTTCCTCTCATCTATCTTTGCTGCTTCCATATTCTCTAAGTGCAAACCTTTACTTTTATCAGCATTTTACAAACTATCCATTTCACTTTGCTGTTTAATTAAAAGTATTTAGTAGTCTCTAAAAACTTTTAGAAACTCTTAAACATTAAAACGCACTTACATTTACCTAACAAGTCATTTCAATGATACTCTGCAGACAATGAAGATTCTGTGACTATATCTTGCTCTTCTGTCAGTTTTAACACATTTTGTGGGTGTTTCTTATGCCCCACGTGATTCCAGGTTCACATACGCACCACCGTGCCTTCCTGGGCTCCATGGGGCACTACGCTGCACACAATTCTGTAGCGTTTGAAAGCAAGTTCTCAAAGGGGGGTTTGCACGAGGCAAGTGCGGATTTCCTTCGGATGCCGTCGACTGCGAATTCAGGACCAAAATGATAGAAGAGCCACCAAGTGAAAACTTCCACAGCTTTTTCTGAATTTGCACTAATGTCCACTGTTAAAGCCAATGCCCTAAGCTCTGGAATTCCCTCCCTTACCCTCTCCTCTTTTCAAGTGCTCCTTAAAACCTACCTCTTTGACCAAGTTTTGGGTCATGTGTCCTAATATCTCCTGCTATGGCTCGGTGTCAGATTTTGTTTGATAACGCTCCTGTTGAGCATCTTGGAATGTTGTACAACGTTAAAGGTGTTCTATAAATACAAGTTGTTGTTTGGATGAATTTCCATGACCACATCCTATAGGGCGCTGGGGTGGGGGCAGCCCTGCAGTGTGAGGCTGGGTAGGACCGTTGAGTGTGAGTGTGAGGGTGGGTGAGACGCTGCAGGGTGAGGGTGGGTGAGATCCTGCAGGGTGACGCTGAGTGTGAGGATGGGTGAGACGCTGCAGTGTGAGGCTGGGTACGGCTCACCAGTCCGCCTGCCCGCTGGGGGGCGGCCGCGGCTCAGCCTGCCTTTCGTGAGAGCGGGAAGGGCCTGGGGTCTGGCAGCGGAGAGTTTGCGGCTTGGTGGAGGCGAGCCGTGAAGATGCCGCTGGGTTTGAAACCGTCGTGCAGCGTGTGCAAGGCCAACTCGTCGGCCATGTGGAGGAAGGGCAGCCAGGGCGAGATCGTCTGCAACAACTGCGCCGGCAGGAGCCCCGGGCCCGGCTCACTGTCCGGCGCCACCTCAGGGCCCGGGGCGGCGCCCGCCGCGCAGCAGAGCAACGGCAGCGGGAAGCAGGTGATGCGGCGGCCCCGGGGGAGGGGTGGGGGGAGAGCTCGGCTGTAACCCTCGGCCTGTCTGCAGGCTCTGCCCGGGGTGGCGGGAGCGGGAGCGGTCAGAGCGCCGCTCGGTTGTCCCTGGAAACCGGGAGAGGAGGAAGGGCAGGCGGGCCTGGAGCCTTTAACATCTTGGAACCGTTTTGTTTATTTGCCAATACGTTGTTTTCTGTTCAAGATCAATATAACACAAGCAAAACTGCAGAATTAATTGTTGTGTTGATCCACAAAGGCAGTCTGATAATATATTCAAACTTCTGCCCACTAGTTGTCTTCGTGTGTGTGTGTGTATATGGGAACCACAATAATATTTAAATACCTTTAAAAATGGAAAAAAAGACAAAGTTATTTGAGCACAGTACTTTTATGAAAGCTTTCAGTAAGTGTCAATGGGCTGGGAGACTGAAGGGCACCAGGAGGAAACCCTGCGACTGTTTCTGCTACAGCATAGAGTCTAAGGAGATTTAATAGAGGTTTTTACTAAAGTGTATAAGGGACTCTAGTTAGGGACTCGGTCAATTTAGAATTACCACTAAGAGTGAGCAGAGAGGTCCAGGAGAAATGTATTTACCTGTTTGATTGTTGGAACGTGGAGTGCAACTACAGACCATTGCATCTTTTAACAACAACTTGTATTTATATAGTGCCTTTAATGTAATAAAACATCCCAAGGTGCTTCATAGGAGTGTTAGCCAAAAAAATAAAAATTTGACACTGAGGCATATAAGGCGATGTTATGGCAGATGACCAAAAGCTTGGTCGAATAGGTAGGTTTTAAGGAGAGTCTTAAAGGAGGAAAGAAGTAGACAGGCGGAGAGAGGGAGGGAATTCCAGAGTTTCGGACCTCAGCAGCTGAAGACACAACCACCAATGGTGGAGCATTTAAATTTGGGGATGTTCAAAAGTCCAGAATAGGTGGAGCGCAGGTTACAGGGCTGGAGGAGATTACAGAAATGGGGAAGGGCGAGGCCATGGTGGGATTTGAAAACAAGGATGGGAATTTTAAATTTGAGGCATTGCTTAACTGGAAGCAAACACAGGGGAGATGGGTGAGCGGGACTTGGTTCGAGCTAGAACACAGTTTTGGGTGACCTCAGTTTTATGGAAGGTAGAACTAGGGAGGCCAGCCAGGAGTGCATTGGAATAGTAAAGTCTAGCCGTGATAAAAGGCATGGATATGAGGGTTTCAGCAGCAGATAAGTTGAGGTAAGGGCAGAGACAGGCGATGTTAGAAAGGTGGAAATGGGCAGTCTTAGTGATGAAACGAATATGAGATAGGAAACTCCATTCATGATCAGATATGATGCCAAGATTGTGAACAGACTTAATCAGCCTTGGACAGTTGCCAGGGAGAGAGATCGAATCAGTGGAAAGGGAATTAAGTTTGTGGCGTGAACCGAATAGCTTCAGTCTTCCCAATATTTAATTGGAGGTCATTTCTACTTGTCCAGTGCTGGCTGTCGAATGTGGAGGGTTAGAGAGAGGTGGAAGAGAGGTAGAGCTGGGTATCATCAGCATACATGTGAAAACTCGCATTGTGTTGCCGGTTTATGTCACCGAGGGGCAAGATAGGAATGAAACCAGGCGAGTGCAGTCCCATCCAGCTTGACAAAAGTGGAGAGGTGTTGGAGCAGAATTTTGTGGTCAACCATGTCGAAGGCTGCAGACAGGTCCAGAAGGACGGGAAGGGATAGATTATCTTTGGCGCAGTCAATTAGGATTTAATTTGTGACCTTCGAAAGAGCAGTTTCGGTACTGTGACAGGACGGGAGCCTGATTGGAGGGATTCAAACAAGGAGTTCCAGGAAAGATGGGCACGGATTTGGAAGGTGACAACGCATTCAAGAACTTTGGAGAGGAAAGTGAGGTTGGAGTTGGGGCGATAGTTGCAAGGACGGAAGGGTTGAGGGTTGTTTTTTTTGAGGAGAGGGGTGATGACAACAGATTTGAAGGAAATACCGGAGGAGAGAGCCAGGAAGAAAAGTTGGGTTGTCAGCAATTTAGTAGGAATAGGGCCGAGAGATCAGGAGGCCGGTTTCATTGACAAGATGAGCTTTGAAAGGACGAGAGAGGAGATAGGAGAGAAATTGGAGAAAAATGCTAATTTAGGATTAGAGGGGAAACGGAGAGGAAGTAAGTCGGGGGAGGGAGGGTATTGAAAGCAGAAGCAGTTGAACGGATGTTGTCGATCCTTTTAACAAAGAAGACCATGAGCTCCTCACATTAATTGTTGGAGGTCACGGAGGAGGAGGCAGGCGAGGTGATTGGAGAGGAGACGCCTGGTGTTATTTTTGCCGTCCTGGATGATCTTAGAATAGTGCCCAGTTTTAATAATGGAGAGCAAGGCCCGGTAGTGCTTTATATGGTCTAGCCAAATCTGTGATGGACGATTAGACCAATTCGCCCGCCAAAGACATTCAAGTCCCTTGGACTTAAGGGAGCAGAGATGAGTGGTATACCAAGAGGAACAACTAGGGTGAGAGAGTGTAATGATTTTAGAAACATAGAAAATAGGTGCAGGAGTAGGCCATTCGGCCCTTCGAGTCTGCACCACCATTCAATAAGATCATGGCTGATCATGCACCTCACTACCCCTTTCCTGCTTTCTCTCCATACCCCTTGATCCCTTTAGCCGTAATATTCTTGAACTGGCATCAACAACTCTCTGCGGCAGGGAATTCCACAGGTTAACAACTCTGAGTGAAGAAGTTTCTCCTCATCTCAGTCCTAAATGGCCTACCCCTTATCCTAAGACTGTGTCCCCTGATTTTGGTCTTCCCCAACATCGGGAACATTTTTCCCGCATCTAACTTGTCCCGTCCTGTCAGAATCTTACATGTTTCTATGAGATCCCCTCTCATCCTTCTAAACTCCAGTGTATAAAGGCCTAGTTGATCCACTCTCTCCTCATATGTCAGTCCAGCCAACCCAGGAATCAGTCTGGTGAACCTTCGCTGCACTCAATTGCAAAAACGTCCTTCCTCAGGTTAGGAGACCAAAACTGAATACAATATTCCTGGTGAGGCCTCACCAAGGCCCTGTACAATTGAAGTAAGACCTCCCTGCTCCTATACTCAAATCCCCTAGCTATGAAGGCCAACATGCCATTTGCCTTCTTCACCGCCTGCTGTACCTGCATGTCAACTTTCAATGACTGATGAACCATGAAACCCAGGTCTCGTTGCACCTTCCCTTTTCCTAATCTGCCGCCATTCAGATAATGTTCTGCTTTCGTGTTTTTGCCACCAAAGTGGATAACCTCATATTTATCCACATTATATTGCATCTGCCATGCATTTTCCCATTCACCTAACCTGTCCAAATCACCCTGCAGCCTTTTAGCATCGTCCTCACAGCTCACACTGCCACCCAGTTTAGTGTCATCTGCAAACTTGGAGATATTACACTCAATTCCTTCATCCAAATCATTCATGTATATTGTAAAGAACTGGGGTCCCAGCACTGAGCCCTGCAGCACTCCATTAGTCACTGCCTCCCATTCCGAAAAGGACCCGATTATCCCGACTCTCTGCTTGCTGTCTGCCAACCAATTCTCTAACCATGCCAGTACATTACCCACAATACCATGTGCTTTGATTTTGCACACCAATCTCTTATGTGGGACCTTGTCAAAGGCCTTTTGAAAGTCCAAATACATCACATCCACTGGTTCTCCCTTGTCCACTCTACTAGTTACATCCTCAAAAAATTCTAGAAGATTTGTCAAGCATGATTTCCCTTTCATAAATCCATGTTGACCTATACCGATCCTGTCACTGCTTTCCAAATGCGCTGCTGTTTCATCCTTAATAATTGATTCCAACATTTTCCCCACTACTGATGTCAGGCTAACTGGTCTATAATTACCCGTTTTCTCTCTCCCTTTTTTAAAATGTGGTGTTACATTAGCTACCCACCAGTCCATAGGAACTGATCCAGAGTCGATAGACTGTTGGAAAATGATCACTAATGCATCCACTATTTTTAGGGCCACTTCCTTAAGTACTTTGGGATGCAGACAATCAGGCCCCGGGGATTTATCGGCCTTTAATCCCATCAATTTCCCCAACACAATTTAACACCTAATAAGGATTTCCTTCAGTTCCTCCTTCCCACTAGACCCTCGGTCCCCTAGTATTTCCGGAAGGTTATTTGTGTCTTCCTTCGTGAAGAAAGAACCAAAGTATTTGTTCAATTGCTCTGCCATTTCTTTGTTCCCCATTATAAATTCACCTTAATCTGACTGCAAGGGACCTACTTTTGTCTTCACTAACCTTTTTCTCTTCACATATCTATAGAAGCTTTTGCAGTCAGTTTTTATGTTCCTGGCAAGCTTTCTCTCGTACTCTTATTTTCCCCCTCCTAATTAAACCCTTTGTCCTCCTTCGCTGAATTCTAAATTTCTCCCAGTCCTCAGGTTTGCTGCTTGTTCTGGCCAATTTATATGCCTCTTCCTTGGATCTAACACTATCCTTAATTTCGCTTGTTAGCCACAGTTGAGCCACCTTCCCTGTTTTATTTTTACTCCAGACAGGGGGATGTACAATTGTTGAAGTTCCTCCATGTGATCTATAAATGTTTGCCATTGCCTATCCACCGTCAATCCTTTAAGTATCATTTGCCAGTCTATTCTAGCCAATTCACGCCTCATACCGTCGAAGTTCGCTTTCCTTAAGTTCAGGACCCTAGTCTCTGAATTAACTGTGTCACTCTCCATCTTAATAAAGAATTCTACCATATTATGGTCACTCTTCCCCAAGGGGCCTCACACAACAAGATTGCTAATTAGTCCCTTCTCATTACACATCACCCAGTCTAGGATGGCCAGCTCTCTAGTTGGTTCCTCAACATATTGGTCAAGAAAACCATCCCTAATACACTCCAGGAAATCCTCCTGCACCGCATTGCTACCAGTTTGGTTAGCCCAATCTATATGTAAATTAAAGTCGGCCATGATAACTGCTGTACCTTTATTGCACACATCCCTTATTTCTTGTTTGATGCTGTCCCCAACCTCACAACTACTGTTTGGTGGTCTGTACACAACTCCCACTAGCGTTTTCTGCCCTTTGGTAATCCGTAGCTCCACCCATACTGAATCAACATCATCCAAGCCAATGTCCTTCCTTACTATTACATTAATTTCCTCTTTAACCAGCAACGACACCACGCTTCCTTTTTCTTTCTGTCGATCCTTCCTAAATGTTGAATACCCCTGGATGTTGAGTTCCCAGCCTTGATCACCCTGGAGCCATGTTTCTGTGATGCCAATTACATCATATCCATTAACTGCTATCTGCGCAGTTAATTCGTCCACCTTATTCCAAATACTCCTCGCATTGAGGCACAGAGCCTTCAGGCTTGTCTTTTTAACACACTTTGCCCTTTTAGAAATTTGCTGTAATGTAGCCCTTTTTGTTTTTTGCGTTGGGTTTCTCTGCCCTCCACTTTTACTATTCTCCTTTCTATCTTTTGCATCAGTCTCCCTTTTATTTCCCTCTGTCTCCCTGCATAGGTTCCCATCCCCCTGCCATATTAGTTTAACTCCTCCCCAACAGCACTAGCAAACACTCCCCCTAGGTCATTGGTTCCGGTCCTGCCCAGGTGCAGACCATCTGGTTTGTACTGGTCCCACCTCCCCCAGAACTGGTTCCAATGCCCCAGGAATTTGAATCCCTCCCTTCTGCACCACTCCTCAAGCCACGTATTCATCTGAGCTATCCTGCGATTCCTACTCTGACTAGCATGTGGCACTGGTAGCAATCCTGAGATTACTACTTTTGAGGTCCTACTTTTAAATTTAGCTCCTAGCTCCGTAAATTCGTCTCGTAGGACATCATCCCATTTTTTTACCTATATCGTTGATACCTATATGCACCACGACAACTGGCTGTTCACCCTCCCTTTTCAGAATGTCCTGCATCCGCTCCGGGACATCCTTGACCCTTGCACCAGGGAGGCAACATACTATCCTGGGGTCTCGCTTGCGGTCGCAGAAACACCTATCTATTCCCCTTACAATAGAGTGCCCTATCACTATCGCTCTCCCACTCTTTTTCCTGCCCTCCTGTGTATTAGAGCCACCCACGGTGCCATGAACTTGGCTGCTGCTGCCTTTCCCTGATGAGTCATCCCCCTCAACAGTACCCAAAGCGGTGTATCTGTTTTGCAGGGGGATGACTGCAGGGGACCCCTGCACTGCCTTTCTTGCAGTGCTCTTCCTGTTGGTCACCCGTTCCCTATCTGGCTGTGTACCCTTTATTGGGACAAAGGGCATCAAAGATGCTGGAGAGGGTGTGACTTAGTAAGTCAGCAGCTGAATTTAAGGGGGAAATTGATAAGCATTTGAATCAAAGGAAGTTACAGGGCTATGGGTTTAGTTTTGGTGTGCACTAGCATAGAGCCAGCACAGACATGATGTGGTCCGAACTGAAATATTCACTTGATTTCATGAAACATTGGGGACACAATTGAGCAATACAATCCTGAAATAGTATAGATGCATTTAAGGGGAGGCTAGACAAGCAGACCTAACTCTCCAGACGTCTTGGTTAACCCTTGCCACTAGCTCTGTCAAGCCTGTATGGTGGCTGGTGTGCAATGGCCACTCCACGTTAAAAGAATCCACGTACAGGCATCTTCCACCCTTCAATATGTAGTTTGGGACCTAGAATCTCAGGTCCCTCATTGAAACATCTGTGAACTCATCCTTTTTTGGTGTGGAAGCGGGTCATCCTCGATACGAGGGACTGCCTATTGCGAACAGACAAGCATATGAGGGAAAAGGGAATAGAGAGTTATGCGGTAGATTTAGACGGGGCAAGGCTCAAGTGGAGCATAAACGCTGGCATGGACTGGTTGGGCCGAATGATCTTTTCTGTGCCGTATATCCTGCGTAATCCTATGTAAATGCTGTTAAATTCTGGTAATCTCAGCAGTAAGTGTGGATTAGTATTCAGCCACAGAGGGCACTATAGTTCAGAATCAGCCTGCCCTTATCAAACATCCATGCACACTTTCCAATAGAAATCACTGGATAATGACAAGGCACAGGAATCCTGGCTGAGATCCTTCGCCGCCCCCCCCCCCCCCCACTCCTGCAAGCCTCAAGGCCAGTTCTCGCATTCCAGTTTATGTTCAAGTTGTCTCAGCATAGACAAGGAATCAAATTTGTGAACATCTTCTTGCTATGGCTGTGAGTTTACCCAGTAGCTCATCGAGGGACCTCTTTCATCTGGTGATCTGCCTTGCCCCCTATTTTGTTTCTTTTGAGAGCCATCTTGTTAGTGTTTCTGTGTAATCGTTTTTGCTGAGGTCGCTCTCGAACTGCTTGAGCTTGAGCTATGTTGGTGGTTCTGTAAGTCTAGAGTTTCCTGAGCTCAGTATTAATGCCACAAATTAGACTAATGACAAACTTCCTCTGGATAACAGCAGGTGAACGCAAGCTTGGAGAAGCCTCTTTCACTAACTGAACCCAGGTATTCGGTTTAATTGGCGGGTTTTATTAACTGTGCTGGGCTGCCTTTATTATTCTGTTGAAGAATGCCACTTAGTAATGTGTACCCAAAATATATTAATATTGAAGTAACTGGGTGAAGTCTTGGCACTACTGTTTGACTGCTTGATTTAACTTGTTTCAATTCGTATTTTTGTGTTTCGATAGGCAAAGCAAGAAATTCACAGGCGATCTGCAAGGTTACGGAACACAAAGTACAGGTCCATGCCTCCCACTGAAAAAAAGGTTTCTACTAAAGGAAAGGGCCGTAGGCATATATTCAAATTAAAAAATGTAAGATGGTTCGTAGATACAACTATTGAATATTTAAAGCCATGGGGAAGGGAAGAAAACAATTGTTGAGTCAGTAGTGCAGTTATCTGACCCCTACATTATACAATCCGCTCATGGTATTGTGCATTATATAATTTTTAAATTTTAAGGACATTTCTCATGTCTGTCATTAATTGTTGACGCCTTATTTTTGTTCTTTAAAGTAAATCTCCATCCTGAATTGCTGATGGGAATCACTTTTCCATTCTGGTAAGTAATGGATCCCTTATTAAAATTAGAAGTTAAAAGGACCAGGATGTGTATAAAGTCCTATTTTGTTTATATCTGATCCTGTTATCGTTAAAATCTATCTTTTTAATGAAAATCTTCGGAAATAAATACGGTGCAGTGAGAACTTGCTTTGTCGGCCCTTGTACCATGACAGCAACAGATTTTTGTTTGGGCTGTTCCAGGAACTGAACCTGCCAGATAACTCTCAAGGGTGGGCAGTTATGGCCCTTAAATATTCTGGCATTGTGTTATTGTTAGGAGTATGTTTCATCCTCTGTTTCTCATGGACTGTTTGACATGATACAGTGGGTTAAATCTAAGCCATGCTGCCCTGTTCAATCGATGACACATCTAGTGGAACAATTTGTATTACAAGAGCATAGCAATATCATTTCAGCAATGTGGACTTTAATATACTGGTTTTGAATTGGAACATTTTAACACTGGCTTTTAATAAGGGACCTATTGGCTGTCAGAATTGTAAAAGAAAAATGTTAGATATTAAATTTTTTATAGTACTGTATATACTTGCACATAAGACTAGAAATTTAGGTCATTATTTGGTGGTTGAAGGTATGGTCGTCTTGCATGTCATTGTGATAGATGTTCCTGTAGCTCATTGTTGGAAGCATACTCATTTGCTCCTGGAATAATTTCCCTCTCCTGTTTTGGACCCTTCAATGCCATTTTCCACTCTTCAGCTGCCAGTCTTTTACCACCCCGTCTCCAACTCCCATTTTCCCATTTCCCATTTCCCATATGTGCATAGCATGGAACAGTCAGTGTGAATGATAATCAAATTTCCTGCTCTCCGAGGGTATCACCATGATTGATCAAGTGTCTTGTACGCAGGCATGGATTTTATTTAAGTCTTTTCGGCTGCAACCTTGTATGCGAGTATATATGGTATCTGCCTTGAATTTAGAATAGTATTCCAAATGTCACTTTGGAATAGTCTGAATTTTCAAATAACAGACTGCTGTGGTATTTTGCAGCCAATTAAAGCACCAGAATCCGTGTCTACAATAATCACATCTGAATCCATTTTCTACGGGGTAAGAATTTCTCAGCAATATGTAATTTTGTTTTATATCTCTTAAGGAAAACGTGTACTGTAGTAAATACTTCAGTCTTGCTTTGAAGAGATTATTTGCATGAATGGGCTAAAACTTCATATGGAAAGTTACATATAATGGCTAGAGTATGGTTCTCAACAATTTACTACCTTACTAATCTTACAATACTTTTGATTTTTGACTGATGTGACTGGGTTCTTTTCACACATGAACATTCTAGAAACTGTATCCCTCCCCTTTACCTTGAGTATTCTGGGCCCAAGTTTTGGGCCACGCCTAGAACGACGCAGCCCCGACTTGGACACCCATTTTTCGCGCCCGAAAGTGCGCCTAAAAAATACCTGCACGTTCTCCGGTTCCCTGCAGGTCCTTTGCATCTCGGCGCAGCGCAGCACGAGCTGTGAGGGGCGGAGCCAGGTCCCTGCGCTGAAATCAATGCCGGGACCTCTGCACAGGCGCGCGACAGTGGGCGCACATGTGAATAGCTCCAGGCACCCGAAACTGTGTGGGAGGGGCCCAAAGCACGCAGCCCCTAGCCCTGGCCGAATGGCCTCACTGGGGCTGCGAGGATCAGGCTCCTCCCTGGTCCAGCTCATGCTCTGGCTCCAGCTGGCTCTCTCAAACCCCCCCCCCCCTGCTCCCGCTCCGACCCCACCCCCCGCTCCCACTCCAATCACGCCCTCTCCCCCCCCCCCCCCCCCCCAGCTCCCGCTCTGCTCCCCCCAAGCTCCCGCTCCGACGAGGCGCCCCCGCTCCGGCGACCCCCCCCCCAGCTGCGGCTTCCCCCGGCCACCTACCTTGCTGGGGGCGGGCCCCACCCGAAGTCTTGGGCCCGGCTTCTTCACGTCAGCCGGGCCCGTTCAGCCTCCTCCCTCTCCTCTCCCCCTCCCTCCACTTCCCTCCCTCTCCTCTCCTCCTCCCTCCCTCTCCTCTCCCCCTCCCTACCTATCCTCCCTCCCTCTTCATCCTCCCTCCCTATCCTCCCTCCCTCTTCATCCTCCCTCTCTCTTCCCCCCCCCCATCCTCCCTCTCTCTTCCCCCCCCCCCCTCCATCCTTCCTCTCTCTTCCCCCCCCCCCTCCATCCTTCCTCTCTCTTCCCCCCCCCCCCTCCATCCTCCCTCTCTCTTCCCCCCCCCTCCATCCTCCCTCTCTCTTCCCCCCCCCCTCCATCCTTCCTCTCTCTTCCCCCCCCCCTCCATCCTCCCTCTCTCTTCCCTCCCCCCTCCATCTTCCCTCTCTCTTCCCCCCCCTCCATCCTCCCGCCTTCTTCCCTCCATCCTCCCTCCCTCTTCCCCCCCCTCCATCCTCCCTCCCTC